>NC_047626.1:18383033-18683033 GCF_004354385.1 Drosophila innubila
CAATAATAAATACAATTAACTTAATAACAAATTGTGTGTGTGTGTGTGTGTATTTGGATGTGGGTGCGTGTGTGTGTGTGTGTGTGCGTTGGGCGCATAATAAATAATAAATTATGTAAATTACATATACAATGTAAATCCGTTGAAAAACTGCGTGTTCTTGCGCACAATTTCAGTTACATTTCCCTTTCTCATTTTCCATTTTCATTTTGCTCTTCCCATTTTGGTCGTGTGTGTGTGTGTGTGTGTGTTTGTGAGTTTTTTTTTTTCTTGTCTTGTTTGTCTATGTATTGTTGCAATTGTCAACAGTTGTTGGTTTAGCATCGATTGACCTAATCCGTGCGATCAGTCACTCCACCGCACTCGCCTCTTATACGCTAATGGAGCAAACGTATCCTAAGTTTTCCATTTTGTTTTTCTATCAGCTACTACATCTGTGTCTGCTTTTGTTGCGGATTCCTTTTCCGTTACTCTTTCTATATCCTTGCCCAATTCATTTGGCTGTTTAAACCGGCGCTAGCTGCACACCAGCGCGTTCTTTTGGGGCAATTTGAGCAGGCGACGCGTTCGGAACTCGTAGGCGCGTCGACAGAACATGACCAGCTCCGGATTCGTATGATCCGGTACAGTGCGTACCGTAAAACAATTTGCAGTATTGCTGCGTCGCGGCACAATGCTTACATCTTCCACATCCTCCTCGACGGCGCGCAGACGTCGACGATATCTAAACAAATAAATTGTTTTAATTACAGATCTCAATTAATTACGACAAAATACAATTTACCTGCAGTACTCGCTAAAGGTCAGCACGTAGCACTTATCCTCTATACAGGCAACCGAATTGTGATCTCGATGACGCGATGCATACACTTCATCCGGACAATCATTGCGCTGCCGGCCCTGATCCGTGTGCTCCGGTCGATAGTACCAGAGCAAGGACATCATCATCTCGCCTGAAATTGTGAGGAATTATTAGAAACATGGCTTCAAAAAAATTAAAATAAATAAATCAATCTGAGCAGATGTAATTTAGCAAATAGTTTAAATTAAGTGGAATTAAATAGCTTAGCACAACGATGACTTAATAAAGTAAATTAACTAATTCATTACATATGAGACGATTACTATTTAATTGCTGACTCAAATGAACTAGTTAATTGTACTACTTAAAAGACCAAATTCCGCAACAAAATGCATTTAAAAACAATAATGAAATCTGCTTAAGCAACGTTTTGTTTGTGTGCTTTTAAATTTTTATTATTTTCTTTAGCATATTTATTGTTATTTATTTAAAAAATTCTACAATTTTATTTTAACCATTTATAATTAATCTAGACTGCCACTGAAATAATTCCCACACTATTTCAGCTAACATTTTAAATATAATGCGATATTCACATTAACAAACATGTTCAACTTGACATGCAGATAAGCTGAGAAATGAAGCTGTTGAGTATGAACATAGTACATTACACGGTAGCTTACCATCCTCGGGATTCTGCCAGAGATGCGCCACCTTGGCGACATAGGGCAGCTCGTTGTCCTCGTTGGCCTTGAGCAGGACACAATCTCGCGTCCTTATGATGTCGCCCTCCACATGCCGCATCATTGGGTAACAGGTGCGCAGCACCAACGGATCATCACTCTAAGAGAAAGAAACACATAAATGGAGTTAGCTATTCAGATTTGCAATTGTATAGTTGTGCCTAAAAGCATAATCAATATTTTTCTCACTAGCATTTGTACAAATAGTACTAATGAAATCGCAGTAAACTAGCATTGAAAAGTATTGTGATAGTAAACTGATTTTAAATTACAAAAATTTAAAAATATCAATAAATACACTCAGAAAAATGTGCCATCCTAAAATTCGGTACGACCGTACTTGAATTTATACCGTTTTGTTCTTAAAATTTTAAGATTGCTGTGTTCTAAAAATCATGAATTAAGTTTGAATCAATCTTAAATTTAGAATTCCGACTTCACATTCCTATGGCAGCTGTCCGAAATAGTAGTCCGTTTTTATCCAAACTTAGTCAGAATATATAAGACCATGGCAAATATATAATCCGTGAGTCTTGTAAAGATACCTCCAGAAACAACCGTTATTTGTACTAAACTAGTTTAAGTTTTTTTGTACTTAAAATAGTTTTTTTCAAGATTGAAAGAAAGTTAAAAATAAGTTCGTTTCGTACTAAAAACAAGTACGTTTTGGAATTGTTTCATTTACATTGTCGCAGCTTAGAATTCTCAACTGGTTCTAGCGACGTCAAAATGACGTAAAGATTGAATCGCTGTTAAAATCAGCGCCTATTCCGAAAGGTCGCTAACCAAGAAAATACACCATTATTAAATGGTATTTAATCTTGGTATTTTGCTTAATTTTAGTACACATACTAGTGTATGTTTTAAGAATAAAACTAATTAATCATGACAATGTTTTGTACTAAAAACAAGTACATTTCGGGATTAGTTCAAGATTTTTGTGCACTTAAAGTAGTGTTTTCAATTTATTCCGACTTGAATTAAAATCAAAACGTACTTAAAGTATACTCAAAAAATCTAATTTTAAAATTTTTGTACTTGCGACAACCGAACTTGAAATACGATTTTTGTTCACAACTTTAGAAATTCCGAACTTGGACAGCTTTTGAGATCGTTTGTACTTGAAAATGGTTTGATTAAGTACGGAAATCTTGATTTTTTTTCTGAGTGTAGTTTATTGGTAATTGTAGCTACAATTGCTGCACTCACATTGAGAAAGACGGCGCCTTGGAAGGGTTTGCCCGCCCACATCCATCCGTTGTTCCACTTGGGCACCACATTTGCCCGCGTCGCCGGTGGTTGAGTCTCGTCCAGCTCGAAGCTGACGCCGCCGGGACGCTGACGTTGCTTCTTTCGATTGCCAAATTTGCAACGTGATCGTGCGCGTTTCGTATGTGTTGTTGTGTGCGCGTGACGTGCTGGAGTGGCTGGTGTTGTTGTTGTTGTTGTTGCTGTTGTTGTTGTGATGGGCGTGGGCGTGGCTGTTAACATTGAGGCGTCTAGAGGCGTCGAGGGTACCAGGAACTTGTGTTGCTCATCGGAATGTTGCTGAGGCTGATTTGTTGTCGCTGCTGTTGCTGCTGCTACTGCTGCTGCTGCGGCGTCGGCAGCAACTGTTGCTGTTGCAACAGCAACTGGCACTGTGGGCGTGGCATTGCATTTTTGTGCTTGCAAATCTGCTGTTTGATACTCATTATTATTGGTCTCGGCAGTTGCAGTTGCAGTTGTTGTTGCTGTTGCAGTTGTTGTTACTGCAGTTGTTGCTGCTGCTACTCTGCGTCCCTTGACCGTTGTCGGCCTGACCTTGGCCTTGACTTTGACCTTGGACTTCACCGGTTGCCTGCGCGGCTTCTTTGCCGGCGGCTCGACGCCAGCTGAGGTAGACTGCGTTGACAGCGACGTTGCCAGCGATGCAGCGAATGCAATTGTTGCTGCCAGCGGTTTTTTTGTCTCCGACTTGGAGCGTTTCTCAACTGCCGGCTGTGACTGCTGCTGCTGCTGCTGCTGTTGTTGTTGTTGTTGTGTTGGTGCCAGCAGCGGGGATGGTGTTGTCGGCGCATAGAGGCCAACAGTTGCCTGACCGCGACAACTGTTGCCGCCGCTGCTGCTGTTCAGCTCCGGATCACTGAAATATCCCCGCGTCAACGTTGTGTCCAGACTCTCGAGCAGATGCAGTGCAGCAATTGCTTGCTTGCGTGGACGCACACGCTTTGGCGATGCACTGGGCGAGCAACCGCTGGGCAGACCCAATGTTGTTGTTGCCTGCTCACAACAGCTGCCATTGTCACTGGTGCCCGTTGCAACAGTTGCCACTGTGGTTGCCAACGTCTGTTGTGCTGCATTTGTCGTTGACTCCTGCTGCTGTTGTTGCTGCTGTTGTTGCAGTTGCTGTTGCTGTTGTTTGCGTTGTTGCTGCTGCTCGAGTCGCTGGGCACGCAAACGTTGCTGCTGCCGCTGTGTGAGCAACAGTTGGCGTCGCTTCACATATTTGGCAGGTGTGCGTCCATAACGACGCACAAACTTTCGACCAGGACACAAATAATTCTTTGGCTCCGCCTGCTTAATGAGACTCTTATAGCTATGTGCCTTGGACTTTTTGCCCTGTGTTGCTGCCGATGCCGATGATGACGACGACGACAGCAACAGATTGATGCGCTGCTTGTTGTTGTTGTTGCTGCTGCTGATGTTGTTATTGTTGCTACTGCTGATGTTGTTGTTGTTGCTGCTGCTGCTGCTGCTGTTGTTGTCGTTGACGCTAACGCTGGCATTGTTGCTGTCATTGTTGCTGCTGCTGCTGCTGCTGCTGCTGCTGGTGGGCTCTGTTAAACTGGGCTTGTCTGTTTTAGTATTCTCGATTTCCAACTCTGGTTCTGTTTTGATTGTTGGCTTCAGATCCGGCAGTTTGCTGATATGTGTGTTGCATGTTGCTGCCGTTTTAGCTGCTGCTGCTGCTGCGGCTGCGGCTGCTGTGACAGCTGTTGCTGCTATATCTTCGTGCTCGATTTTGATTTTGGTCTCCGCTTTGATTTCCGCTTTAAGTACAAAAGGCAATTGTGGTTCAGCTTCAGCTTGTTTCAGCTGCAATTGCAACTGCAACAGTTGCTGCTGCTGTTGTTGTTGTGCTGCATAGACCATTTCTCTGGCCATGCTTTTGCCAATGCGCGCCTTGCGTGGCATTGTCCCTGCGTGTGCCACGCCCACAGTTGGCGGAGGCGGCGTGGTGCCCGTCAAGTCATACGATTCAATATCCTTTGATTGTAGATGTTGATGTTGATGCTTATGTTGCTGTTGATGTTGCTCCTGCACCTTTTCTTTATCTTTATCTATTAACTTGTCCTTATCCTTCTCATGCTCTTGCTCCTGGTCCTGCTCCGAGTCATCCAGCAATTTGTCATCGCTGGCGCAATAGCTTTCGGGTGGTGTCGGTGGTGGCATCACATGCGCCTCGTATTGCATTTTCGTCGTGTGGTTGTCATCGGTTTTAAGCTCCGTTTTGACCAGCATTTGGCACTGGGTGCCCATGTTGTTGGTGGTTGTTGTTGCTAGAGTTGCCACTGTTGCTGTCGTGTTTGTTGCGGCTGTTGCCGTTCCAATTATTGTTGTCGTCATACGCATAATGTTGTTGTTGTCGATTTTAGTGTTGTTGTTGTCGGTGTTGCCATTTTTAACTGGGCCTCTACTGGTAGTCAGCGTTGACGATGTTGTTGATGTTGTTGCTGCTGTTGTTGTTGTTGCTGTCGTCGTCGTTGTTGTTGCTGTTGTAGTGTTGCTGTTGCAGTTGCTGACAGTCAATATGTTGCTGCTCTCGCTGCTCACATTGCTGCCATGCACTGGCATATTGCTGCTGTTGCTCGTAGCACTCAGCAACAAACTGTGGTTGTTGCTGATCGTCTTGTGCGTGGAACTGTTGTTGATGTTGTTGTTGCTGCTGCTGCTGCTGCTGTTGTTGTTGTTGTTGCTGCTGCTGCTGTTGCTGTTGCTACCAATATGAGGCCCAGTATGGACGTTTTTTGGACACGATTGTTGCATTGGACATGGACACTGCGGCGGGTACTCTACAATAAGAATTTTAAGAGAAGAGAGAGAGAAAAACACATGAGAATTTGTTGCAACTTCAGAAAAAAAAGTCAATTTCAAACACGTATTATCCATGCGATAAACTGATAGATTCCCTATATACTAATATTTTAAATAACACATCTCAATTAGTTTATAATTTTATGCAACCTGACCTAAGTTAGCGATATAAGGACATATAAAGGGGTGCCACAGAATATTAAACCAACCGAAAATATCTTAAAATGTCCATACATTTTTGGGAGATTTTCGGTTGATTTCGATCCATACATTTTTTTGAGATTTTCTGTTTCTGTGGCAACTCTGATAGCTGTCATACAAACAAGCGGTGAAAACTTAAATTCTTGTTGTGAAATCTTTTCTGTTTTCAATTATGTATTTTAACTTATTTGAAATCAAGGCTGCAAACCTCCAAAATTTTGTTAAAGTTTCGGTTTTGCGGTTCGAACCATAGATCAAGACATCGGTTCGGTCCGCGAAATGGTTTATATACCCCCTGAACCCAAGGTTTGGGTTCGAGCTAGGTTCAATTTCATGCAAAAAATATATGAATTCTTATACATTTTTCTCTACTTTTTAAACGAATTAAATTTTTTTTTTTAAGAAATCAAATTTTGTTGATAACTTAAATTAATTTGAAGATTTAAATATGACTTATTTTAATCCGAAGTTTCAAATAATTGCGTAGTATTAGAAAACCTTTAATTTTTGTAATTATTTTTTTTTCGAACCAAACCTTTTATTTTAGAAAGCGCTTCGGTTTAGGTTCGGGTTCGCAAGGTAAATAATCTTAAGAGTTCGGTTCATGATCCGGTTCAAGCCGCTTTAAAACCCGAACCGAAGCGGTTCTTCGAGTTTAGGTTCAGAACCGATTTGCAGCTTTGCTTTAAATAAAACGATAGTTTTCCAAGTTTTAAAGTATTTTTCAAATCAACAGTTGTCTGCAACGATATCGTCAGCAGTTATTTTTACATACTGGCTTCACAATGTCGCCTTCTTCATCGTCGAAGAGAAAACGTCGAGATCTTTCGGCACAAATAACTGACAAATAATTTTTGAACCTAGCCAAAAAAAAAAAAAAAACAACACACAGCAATTGCGCTAAACACACATCATTTATGAGCCAGTTTTGTAGAAATTAATATAATTCCCTATGTGATTGTAGATGCTTTTTTTTAAAAAGTTCACTGTCAAAATATGGCTGATTACCGTCGGCCTAAAACTGATTTAATTCTGATTAAATGCAAACAAGCTCATTTAGTAAATTAATAAATCCCTTTCTTTGTTTTTGTGATGGATTCTCTAAGCAAAAATAATTTTCGTTTACTTTCAATGGTTGTCAAACACAAACTAAATGGCGCAGCTTGCTCAACATTTGACAGTAACTAGTCTATTAATAGATGGCAATTGACAAAAGCAGTGTTGCATTTAAAATTGCTGCGCGGCAATTTCAAAAAGTCACCCTTGTATTTATCGATTCCTTATAGGACAGAACCTATTGAAATTAGACTAATAATTTCATCATGAAACAGGCTAGTAAAGAGATTTGCGTTTAAATTAAAAGACAGAATGAGACTGATTCGATTACTGGTTTCAAGTCTTATTTGCTCTGGTGTTTATCGATTATCGATTATAGGTTATCGATGTGGATCTGACTGAGAGTAAGAACCATACTTTTCCTTACCCATATACGGACCCTGCAGCCCTCTCGTATAGCACTGACCGGCGGCACTGCCGCCTCCGGGACTGTATCCGGCGTAGTAGCTGGGCGGACCCGGATAGTGTTCCAAATGCTGCGGCTGATGTGGATGAGCCGGAACCAGTTGAGTGCCCGCTGGAGCGGATGTTGCACCGGCTGCGGCTGCTGCAGCTGCTGCTGCGGCGGCGGCAGCGGCGGCCGCTGCAATTGACACCGGTTGCTGTTGCGGTATCAAGCCACCCTGGGGTGGCGGGGGCGGCGCCTGTTGCTCGTACAGCTCCGGGGGCGGCGGATGCGGCGGACCGGCGTGCTGATAGTACGGATAGCGTCGATAGGCGCCCGGCGGTGGCGGCGGCGGTGGATGTGCAGCAGGATGAGCTGATGACGGCGGCGGTGGTCCGCTCTGGTAAACCTTGCTGGAGAAATAGGGCTGATAGGCGGGCGGGGAGTAGCACATGACCTCGCCCGGATACGGCGTATAATAGTTGGGCGGATATGCCGTCGAATAGTGCATCTGCGCCGCGTGCATGGAGCGCGGATACGGCACACCCGGATGACCGGCTGCAGCTGCCGCCACGGCGCTAGCGCCTGGATACGGCTGCTGCTGCTGCTGTTGCTGCTGTTGTTGCTGCTGTTGTTGTTGTGCTGTTGTTGCTGGATCAACCTCTGCGCCCGCTGCCTGCTGTTGTGGCTGTGCAGCGTCGGTAGAATCGTCCTCTGGTAGCTTCTTCACAGGCTGTTGTTGTTGTTGCGATGCCGCGGCGGCGGCTGCTGCCGCTGCTGCTGCTGCTGCTGCTGCGGCCGCTGCTGCTGCTGAATTTGCTGGCGGCGGCGGCGCAATGACATGCGGGGAGATCAGCGGACCCGCCGGCTGATAATAGCCTGCAATGACAATAAATAAATAGAATAAACCAAATTAGTTAATGTTGTTGCTTCTGGTTTTTAAAGCTGTAAATCATTAAAAATCAAGTCAGTCATCAGATGAATTCCATGTGCAATTCACACAATTACAGATTTTATACAAATTTGTCTCAATTGTTTTTCATATTTTTTTTTTCTTAATAAATATAATTACATAATAGTTTATAATTACAATATTTAAATACAGTAGTTGCAAACTTTTTTAAGTCTTAAATTTATAGTCTTAAGCTTACAACTTGCTTAATATTTTTGCACTTCTTCAAAATTAAGATGAAATCAAATTTTAGATTGTAAGCAGAAATAATTACTGCAATAAAAGTTAATTTCGGGAATCGAGTATTTGGGTTTCCTTTACTATTTACTTAATATTTACTAAGCCAAATAACAATTTTAAACTAATTTTAACATCAATACACATTTTTATAGCTTTTAAAATCAGACAGTATTAAAATGTTCATATATTCACTTATACTTTTTCTGTCATTATTGTTGAATAAATGAGTTTGAAAAATTATAGAAATAAGCTTCACAAACATTTCTGAACTTTTGTGGAAGCTGTAGAAATACAACATTTAGATAGTAGAAGTTTCTTTATGATTTCTGTACATCTTCACCAGGATCTGTCTATACGCGATTGGATAAAGGTCTGCTGTTTGAGTCGATCAGTGAACCAATTCAGCGAGGTTCGGTTCAGAACTGGTTTGTAGCCTTGCATCTTTTGAACAAGTTTCTTCTATTTGTATTTTGTTGCTGCCTTGCCAAGTGAAATGCGGCAACGAAGCATAAAGTGAAAGTTGGTCGGTTGGTTCGCCAAAAAAAAAAAAAAAAAAAAAAAAAAAAAAAAAAAAAAAAAAAAGAAAATTAAAAAAAAAAAAAAAAAACCAGTTAAGCGAGCCGCTTGGTCGCCACAGCTGGTCGTGCAACAATCTCAGCCTAACATACCCAGCTTCCTATTCCCCCAACTCCACCCGCATACTCTCCCCCCCCCCCCCACCACCAGACCCTCTGCTGTTGTGGTTTACCTCTTCCCAGCATGTGGGCCGCATACAGAATGTCGCGAAAATGATGCGCCGCATGTTGTTGCAAGAATGTAAAAGACTCGGCAATGTTTGCCGCAAGCGCCGCAGCAGCAGCTGCCTCATCAACGTTCGCGGGCAGCGTTGGCATCGTCGCTGGCATCGCTGCCATTGCGGCTAGCGGCGACAATGACGATGACGATGACGATGACGATGATGATAATGATGATGAGGATGCTAATGCTGATGATGTCGATTGTGTGGAACGTTCCGTTTCGCAGGTGCCGCTGCTGCTGGTGCTGCCGACGCTAGAGCAGCGTTGCTGCAGTTGTTGTTGTTGTAGTTGCAGATACTGTTGTTGTTGTAGTTGTTGTTGTTGTTGTTGTTGTGATACTGTTGGCGGCGATATGCGCAGCGTCTTCAACATTTCGCCCGACAGCGGCAGCAGCGTTGACAGCGGCGTCGACGTCGACGTTGCCTGCGCTTTTTTTGTGGTTTCTTTTAGGCGCATCGCGTGTTGATTTTCTTGTTTTAATTAATTTATTTATTTCTTGTTATAATTATTATTGTTGTATTAAAAATATATATGTTTATTTTTATTTATATATATGTATATATATTCTGGTATATAATTATGTGTGTATATTTGTTGTATATATATGTATAATATGTATGTAATGTCAACAGGGAAGTTTCATTTTTAAGGCAACTCTTTTTTACACTTTTATCGTATTTAATTTGATTTCATTTGATTATTGCAAGTATCTCATTTTCTTAGTTTCGTTTGCTGTAAAAATACATAGAAAACCGTCGATAAGTTGAGATGTCACACACACGCACACACACGAACACACACGTCTTGTAACATTTTTTAAATATTTTCACTTAGTTTTTATTCATTTTTTTTGTGAGTCGGTTTTTCTGTTGTATTTTTTTGTTGAACGCGTTTCATGCGCGTTTTTCGCGCGATTTTGCTTTGTTGGCCGTCTTTTTAGTGCGGTTTGCAGGCGGTTTAAAACGCGTTTAAAAAATTTTATTTTTCACCTTTTTTAATATGTCATATGTGTCAATTTCCCCGTTGCCCACATCCCTTACCGCTTCGACCACGCCCACCCACTGTCAACATCAGCAAATTGAGTTTTTTTCAACTGGTAAGCGTTTTTATAAAAGTCACCTGGTTGTCAAATATTTAATCAGCTCGCAAAGGAAAGAATGCCACCGAAGAGAGCTAGGGACGTAGGGGAAGTGGAGTGTGGGTCAAAGGTTAGCAAATAGATTGAAGCATATCTGGAAACCACTTGCTGACAGGTGGCGTCACAGTGTGAGTAACTACTACTAATAAATACACACATACATACATACATACATAGCTGCAATGCAAGTCCTTCTGCATAAACACAGATACGTACTATGTGTATATGTATGTATGTGTATGCGTGTGCATGTATTTGTGCCACTGACTGGCTTCACACAACTGTCTACTTTTTAGTTCTCCCACACATTTCTCTCTCTCTCTTTCTCTCAAACACTTCTCCTCTGACTCTCTGCATTACTGGCTCTCTGTATGGAAAAATCGAGAAGCCAAAACGACACAGACACTGACAGACAGAACTCCTCCACAAATAAGTTGAGTAAAAAGTTACAACAACAACGTGTCTGTTGCCATTGTGTGAACATTGACGCCAAACGCATAACGCACAGTGGTACAAAGGCACAAAAGAATATGAAAACCAAACTAAATAGACTGCACTGCATTTATTTACATTTTTATTATTCAATAACTTTTCATTATCTTCTCATACCAAATAAATGAAATATTAATTTTATACATGAAAAAACCACAAGAAAAGAATACGTAATTTCGGAATAAAATCTATCACAAACGGTTTCCTAAAATTCTTAAATTTTCTTAAGACAAATACAAAGTATTTGTTTCTTATAAGGTATTTTAATTTCAAATATTTTGATCATCGGAATTCTTTTGAGGATTTTGTTCTTGAAAAAAATATTTTAGGATTATTTGAGTTTTCAGTAATCGCAAATAATATTTATTTTAATTATTAAAACTCATCTGAACTCTGTTTTTTAGATAAAAATAAAAAAATTATGATATAGTACTTAAATTAAAACCTTTTTTTTAAAATCGTAATACAACTCTTATTTTACATTTATATTATAAAAATTAAAAAAAAAGATATTTTTCAATTTTTACAGTAAAAATTAAAAGTTAAATACATTTTTAAATTTTAACTTGAACTTTTTTGGGTAAAATTAGGAGAAGTTAGCGACGAAGGTTTAATGTATAATAATAATGTATAATACCGTTTGAATGCAAGGTCTTGCAATGTCGCTTAATATTATGAGACAAGCACTATATTTAAGCAATTTAACAATGATGTTTTTATAAACTATTCCCAGTAGTGCAAAATGTAAGACAAAGTTGAGCACATTCAAACAGGGTATTCTTATTTGTCCGACAAAGAAACCTTTGTACATTTGTCGAGCGATGCAACAATTTGTAGGAATGCAGATATCTCAATGAATTGATATTTATTTGCAAAATGTATTCTATAGTCACATTGTATATGCGAATATAGACGTCTGACATAAGCATTCAAGTATTACGAAATATTTACAGATACTTTTATATCTTTGGTAGATAAGCTGCTTACTGTGCTGATAAAAGAAACTACATGTTCATATGTACAGATGTTTGTATACATACTTTGTGTTTTTGAATAAGTGCAATTCAATAGAATATCCTCCACTGTGCAGCGGCATGCCTAGAAGCACGTAGACAAGCGCAGACAGAAGAAGCAACAACAAGAACGTTCTCAATGCAATGACAACGACAACAACAAAGGTGTGCGCTCAACTTTTTGCTTTCTCTTTCTCTCTGTCTTTTGCTTTGGCATTTTGACAGGCGACTGCGTTGTGACGTCACTGAAACGATGACATTCCAGATGACAATAATGCTGGTGTTGATGCTGATGCTGATGCTAATGATGACGTTCTGGCATCGCTTACAGTTACTCCACACAGCCCCCCTTCCACCCACGCTCATCACGTTTTATAGACAGAAAAGCTTTTGTCGTTTCAAAGCGTATTTACTTAGCTCGAAAGCTCAGTCAAAGGGCAGAAAACAAACGAGCGAGAGAGCAAGAAAGTTGCTGCAAACAGTGTTGACATTTCAACTATTATATAGCTACTTAATAATTGCAAAAGCTAGAAAATTTGTTGAAATGCTATTAGCTAAAAATCAAAATATTTTGAAAAATAAATTTACTACTTTTTTAAATTGTCAGATAACTTCAATAAATTATAATTAAAAGAGTCAATATATTCTCTGTCGAAAATAGTATGTTACGGGCAAACAATAAGAATAAAATTAATAAGTATTTGATGCCTGATATATTAAGGAAATATGATTTGCATATGGTTAAATTCATTTTGTCAATAAAAAAAATGTTAAATGCAGGGTTACATATACATACATATATGCAGTTTGCATAAAAATAATAGTTTTCCGCCAATTGCAACTATTTAAAACTAATTTTAGAAATAAAATGCATTTCAAAACGTTAAAAGTTATTTTAACCATAAGGTTGTATATAGACACGATCAAGATCTTGAAAGAAATATACCATAATATATAATAATATTATAATAAATATATTAACCAAAATATAACCAATAAGCAAGCTACAAATAATTAAAGTGGTTTTTGACGTGAATTCAGAGAAATGCCAGAAACCGCGAAATGCAAAAGCAATTAACTTTATAATGAAATATGCTCTGAAATACTTATTAATAATTATATTAAAATATTATTAATAAATCATTTTTTTCAACGACATTTTATTTATTGAGTTTGTTATTACAGACTTTAAAGTTATGACAACATCGTCTGCAAAGAACGACTTTGACGACTATGGGAGGGACTACGGAGAGAGGAGTGGGAAGAAGGAATTATGTGGTGGTGAGTTGCTGAGTTGGCGCTGTGAGTGTTGCTGTCAGGTGGTGTTATTATTTAATGTCGGCACCTGTCAAATGCAACAAAATTGTATAAGTCGATTATAGACAAACAATTTGTCAAAGCTTGCACTTGACCTACAACACGAGCAGACTCTATCTATGTGTGTGTGCGTGTGTGTGTGTGTGCGTGTTTGAGAGAGTGAGTGACAAAGAGAATTATAGATGGATAGAGAAGAAAATGTCACGCACAAATAGTACATCAGGTACATATAACAACTAACGTCATTTAACCCTATATTTCACTTTCTCTTCTCTACGGAAACATGCTATGCGAGTGACACTTTCAAGGCTCTCCCTTCCCCTCTGTGTCTCTCTTTTATCCTCTTTTTAATCAAATTGAGTGATAGCATTATTGAAAATACTATATGCCGACAACCAATAATAACAAGAACACGCACTTAATTTTATATAAGTTCATTAGCAAACGCTTTTGTAAATAATCGATTTTTGGATCTTAAATTTTTGGAAACAAAATTAATTTGTGAAAGTGATTAAAAAATATTATAAAAGAACAAACTTGCTATAACTAGATAATTTCATAATAATTGCATCATTTCTGAAAAAAAAAAAGCTTTAAGGACATAGCAAACGTTACGGGAGAATTACGGATTATCCAACAATGTATAAAAAAAAATTCTCAAAATATTTAATTTAAGAACAAAATTTTTTAAGAACGCCGCTAATCAAAATAATATGCTGAATGCAGACTCAAAAACCCTACTTGAATCAAATTCGAGGTCTAAGAAAAAAAAACATCACTGAACTTTTTACACCGTTTTGTGATTCCATTTTACACTACGATTTTATTCTGTAATTATTTTAAGTACTATATAAGCCACTTGAATCTAAAATAAGTGGGAAAGGCTATAGTCGAGATCCCGACCATAGGATACCCGTTACTTATTTCAATATATATAAAAGAACTTCAAGGAAATTACTTGTATTACTTTGAAACAGTGGGACAAGAGATAATACTAATAGATAACGTTAATTACTATAAAAAAACGTATAATCTTAAAAACTGTGGGTGTGGTGGTTTTTCGCGATTTGTGGGGATGGAAGAGGGCGTGTCTAAAATTTTAAGCAAACTTGACCTACTCCAACGCCTTTGGGGTCTGTGGGTGAAAGTTTGGTATCTCTTACAGTCTCTGAGATCTAAGCGCTCACACAGACAGACAGACAGACGGACAGACAGACAGACAGATGGACAGACAGACGTACATAGCTATATCGACTCGGCTGTTGATGCTGATCAAGAATATATATACTTTATAGGGTCGGAGATGCCTTTTTCTCCCTGTTGCATACATTTCAACGAACACAATATACCCTTTTACTTACTTTTTAAGTAACGGGTATAAAAAAAATTATTTTTTTTTTTTATAAGACGAATATTTTGTAATAAGATTATTTATGTAGATCGAAATCAAAGTAAACTTTCTTTGAAGAAATGTTTCCCTACAAAACGAGTATCTTGTAAATAATTGAAAGCATTCTGTAGCATTTTGTACGAGCTTTTCAGTTGGTTCTAATGCGTCTAGTTAGCTATCGCTAATGGGGCGATTATGAATCACGTGAGAACTAAATAAAAATGCAATAAAGGCAAACACTTAGGGCGGCAACAACACACGTAAGACACCTTTAAGCAGGTTCATACAGAAGGGAACGTGAGGACAGTGAGGGGAATAGGCCACTAAAAGCTTGATTCGTCTCCGGTCTCTCGATTCGGGGTGACCATTGAACAATTAGCAGGCGGCGCGGCGGCTGAGGCAATTAAGATTCGTGATGAGAGGAGGCAAGGGTCGAATATGTTGGCATAACAACTAAAGTGAATAATTACGCACAATTAAATGCACGCAAAGACGAGACACGCCTCTTTCCCCAAAGGCCTATATGTGCAACTAGCCTAACACACAGAGAAAGAGAGCGAGAGAGTGAGAGAGAGGAAGAGAGAGAGATACAGGGAAATTGAAACAACCCACACAGTTGCACCTGTTGCATCAATAGGCAGCGGTAACAGCAACTACCACAACAACAACAACAACATCGTCAACGTGTGCAGCGTGTGAAAGTCACCGCCTGCTTGTTGCATCCACGTTACGTTCCTGGAGCGTGTGGCATCGTGTGGCAGCGTGTGGAGCCCAAAAGCAACTTTCTCCTTTCACAGCCATCGGAAAAAAACGACAAGAAATTGAATTTATAGCATGCATTGATCGGTTTCTGGCTGCGCCGATGCATCTGGGTGAAAGGTAAAAGGGGGTCGACCAACAACTCCAATTACAATTGGGCAACACGAAAATCGAATACTCATCCCGTTTGAGTGCCCCTCAGCAACAAATTATAGCTTTCCCCCTTGCCCCCACACCCATTCTCCTGAAATCAATGTGAAACATTCCAAACATCTTCAAAACAAAATGTTGCACAATGTTGAGAAAACGTTTCGGATACAATTTACTGATAAAGCCTAATCATTTCCGATTGACTGCACGCGTCAATTGTTCCAATTGGTATTGGAAATATATCGAGATCGTGAGTGATTTTGTATGAGTATGTTGTGCATTAAAGATGCAATTGGTAAAAGTTTACTTTCAATGTCGTTTAAACAGATTTAAAGTGATTTAGAATATATCTTACTCTCGTTACTTTTTATTACTGTTCTATTAAACATCTGCAGTCTTATCTTTAAATTTCATGTTTAAAGTCCCATTTAATGAACTCAAAGATATCTTGATGCTTGTATTTAAATTAATGTCAACTTTGAATATAAATTTTTAATAAATTAAAAGCAAAATTATTTACAAATATGTTGCAAAAATTCTATAGATCGAAACATCAAATAATTTACCAAAATAAGTAAACATTATATAGCGCTAACTTTAACCAGTCTTCAGTTGAGATGCTTGCCCTTTAGTCAACAAAAAAAGTAAAATACTCAACGCATATCCATGGAGTTGGTCAATGTATGTATTTAGTTATTTTACAGCAGTTGGCTATGCGAATTTCTTAAGCAAATTAGGCAGTAATACAATTAAAAAAAAAAAAAAACAGTAACAACAGCAACAACAGCAAAAACAATAATAATAAGAAAATCTGCAATTCATAAAGAAGATAAATGAACGGAAGCCGCAGTCTACACAGAAAACTCTAAAGGCAAAAAAAAAAAAAAAAACCGGCAGAAAGCAAAAGGAAAACTTCTAGCTATACCAGAAAGCGGCAACAGCAGGCAACGTGCCTCTTTTTCATTCCCCTCTTCTTATGCTTCTCCTTCAGCTTCATCTTCATCTCTTTAGCTGTGGTCGTTGGCGTGCAGTCAACAGTAAAAGTCAAATATTGTAATTATGCAAAATACATAATTTACTTTGAATTAACAGCTGAAAACGAAGGAAGCAGCAGCAGCAAAAAAAAAAAAAAACGAGAACGGGAAACCGCCGCATAAAATGATATTGAAATTGCCCAAAAGATAAGACAGCGGCAGCATGGGGCATGCGGCAAGGCAAGCGGTCAGCAACGTTGAGGCGTTGCCCAAATGCCGCTCAAGAAACTGAAATAAAATTCAATTAAATTGCAAGCGGGCCGCAACGCTCCGTCGGTCAACAGGTAACAGGTAAAAAGGTTGCGGTTTTGTCTGTGTTTGTGGCACCTGCCACAAGTCAGAGTCGGGAATCGAGAGTCGGCAATCGAGAGTCAGCTGTGCCGGCTGAAACATGTGCGAGGATCGGGCGGGCATTGCCCAGAGCCAAATATATCAGCAACACCAGCAGTGGCATCATCATCATCAGAAAGCTGCGATTGAGGCACCCAAAAAAACAAAAAAACAAAGGTACGAAAAAAAGAAAACAATGTACAAGAGGCGTGTCTCACTTCATTATTCAACTGGTCCCAAATGTGAATGAGTTAAGTACAAGGGACACAACAACAAGAACAACAACAACAAAAGCTTAGTACATTTCAAATGTCATACAAGCCAAAGTAGTATTATAATCCAAAATGTGAACGGAATTAACCTCCAGCTTCAACATTTGCAATTCAAACTTGTGGCAAAGCAAATAATTATTATTAGTATGAGTACTCATGTTAATGTGACATTAACAGCGTCACAATAACAGTGCTGTTAAAAAATAAAACACTTTTAAGTTCAAATATTAAAAAGGTATTTCAATTAATTATATAAATTAATATTCACAGCTTAGGATATGCATGATAAATAGGATACCAACAAATTCAAAAGAGTTATGAGAAATTCAGTAGTGAAACAGTTAAAAGAGTAGTGAAAATGATTAAAAGCCTTAACAATAATGTTGTAATTTGTAGACACAAAATCAATCCCTAAATAATAATAAAGATGATATAATAGATAAGTAAAAGAAGAACTTACTTTCAAGGAAAAGAATAAATTTAGAATCGATAGAGCAGTAAAAAGTTCAATATTAGGGGAGATAAATTTAAAGTATGCATAAAAGTTTAACATATTGTAATCCATTATATTGTTCAGAAAACCAAGACTTTGTTTCAAAGCGTCTATTATAAAATTGAAAGGATAAAGGAGTAGTTCAACAGTTAAGCAATTTCACGACACTGAATATCAAAGCTGATACATCAGTACACAATATGAATTAAGTATTAATTTCGAATGAACTTGTGCAGATGAAAATGTTTTAAGATGTAGGGAATTAATAGAAATGAAACGTGTTATACTCAGTAGACACAAAATAGTTAAATGAATAAGTAAATACTTATATGATATACAAGATAAGTTAAGTTTGATTCAAGCTGCGGGAACCTAAATTAATTGCTGCTTTACTTACTACTAAAAATATCGGAAATATGCAACTTGTCTATAGAAATATTTCGATGAAACTAACTCATTTAGATATGTTTGTATATGATATGAGTGGCAGAGTTTACTCAATGAAGATAATGTTCGACTTATACCAAATGCATTTATATCATAGCCTGCAATCGTATTCCTTTTTTAATGCCACATTTAGTTGCTGCTGTCTCTGAGTCTTTCCTTCATCTGCTGTTGCTAACAAATGCAATGATTGCGCTGCAAATCGAAGACAGGTGCGAAATTGTTGGCCAAAAAAAAAACAAGAGAACTTAAAAAAATAAAAAATAAAAAGAAACAATTTGCCAAATGAATGAAGCGCTGAAAAATGGCGAGAATATAAACAACTTGTGGGCGTGACTGGGACACAGAGTAAGGACGAAGGACGACGTGTCGGTTAGAGAATGAATAAATGGATGGATAGATGGATAGATGGATGGATGGATGAATGAATGGAATGCACTGTTGCGAAGATGTAAGACAAAACAGTTTATAGAGATACAACAACAACAAGAGGTTAAATAGCAACAACAACAACATGTTTAACAATAAGAAGAAGAACACAGAGAGACAGAAGACGAGAAAATTTATACGTTGACCAAAATACTCACACAGCAGCTGTCTCTTTCTCGTTCTTTCTCTCTCTCCCTCCCACACGCCCACTCTCCCAATTTGTTTTTTTTTTTTATTACTACTCTCTCTCCCTCTTTCTCTTTCTCTCACTGTCTGTTGCCCCTTCTCTCTGTATCTCAATCACTGAGATTTGTGATTCGTACTCGCGACATTTTCACTGTTTTATTTGTTTAAAATTTTATTTATTTTTATTTTATTTTTTAGCTGCAAAAAAAATATTCGAAATGTTCATTGAGTGTGTGTCTAAGAGTGTTTATGTATGTGCGTGTGTATGCGACTTTTAGGCCAAGTAAAATCCGCTTGCAAAAAACAACAACAACAACAATTTGTTGCCCATTTCGATGCGCGCTTTTTTATTGCCTTTTGTTTTTGTTTTTTTTTTCAAATTTTTTTATTTTGGGGTTTTGGTTTTAAATTTGCTTAGTTTCTGCTGTTGCTTGTTGTTGTTAGTATTTATTATTGTCGTCCGTTTATGGCTCATATTTATTCATTAGCTTTGTCGTCGCTTTAAGTTATTTAATGTGTTTTGAACTATGCCAAAAGCAAAACTAACACAAAAAAAAAAATGGATAAATAGATAAATGAGAAAAAAGAACAACAACAAAGTCGAATTTAAAATAAAATAAAAGGTGTCGCCGTCTCGAATGAACTAAAAAAGTCGCACTGCTCAAATTCAAAATCAACTGCCTGCCAATCAAATTAACACATTCCAATTAGCATTTTGCACACACACACAAATACATACACAAATACACACACAAAAAGCCCATATATACACGCACACTCCCTCTCTCTATCTCCGACATATAAAATAAATTGACATAAATTTTTTGCTCAAATTGAACGCGAAATTCGGCTTGAAAACGTTTCAAATATCGATCTTATCATCAGAAGCTATCGATATTATTATCTCTAGTCGACTTTAAAAGACGGACATAAATATAAATACGATCAACTAGCTAATAGAAAATAAAATGTTGCATTATTGGTATATTTGAAAAAAATTCCTTAAATTAAAATCTCCAAAGATTTGAATATGATAGTGAAAAACAATTTCTTGAAATTAATTTAGCTTGGAACTGATTGGTAAAGCCAGGATAAACATCTACATACTTAAAGTATATAAGATAATAAAATTATTGTCATCAAATGAATATCAAGAGGTATTCCTCATCTATTTCATATTGATGTTATCAAATTGACATTGACAATTTAAAAACATTGAGCTACAGCATCGTTTAGTAAGAATCCTGTATTGTGACATTAACTAAGTAACAACTAACTATTTATGATCATGAATACATAATAGTGTGCACTTTAAATCGGTTTGCTGTAAGCTTAATGTTTTGGTTGTGGTTCAGTTTGTCGTTGAATTTTAATGCAATATTCGCAAGGTTATTCCATACCCGAATTTAATGAGTCTCTGGAGGCATAAGTATTTGTCTATGTTTTTATGACCCAGCAATAAGGCAAGCAACAACAACAACCTCGGCAACCACAATAAGCTAATAAACTCACCAAAAACAATAATAGAAAATAGCAGAAACATATTAAAAGTAAACTAGAAAAAATTCAGAAAAATAACTACAAAATTGTATTGTTTTCTAAAATAACTACAAGAAATTAGAAACTATAAAATTATAAAGAAAATTAAAGAAATTGACAAGTACAAACATTTAAAAAAGGGCAATCCAAAGTTAATCCACATGGTAAAATGTTCGTGCATTGTTGGGCGTGGCAAAGATTTGTTTGTGTGCTGCAGTTGTTTTTGTTGTTTGTTTGTTTGCTGCTGTTGTTTTTTTGTTGCATACGTTTTGTATGGTAGTTGTAGTTTTAAATACGCTTTTGGCTTTGTTTCGTTTAGCTGTAGTTGTAGTTGTAGTTATTGTATTTATCACATTGTTCTTGTTGTTGTGTTCATTGCTTTTCGAGCTGTTAAATGTTGATGTTTTATTGTTGTTGCTGTTGTTGTTGTTGTTGTTGTCACTTGAGCCCTCAGTGAACTCGTCAAAGCAGCCAAAATAGGCCCCCAAAAAAACATTTAAACAATAAACAGGCAGTCAGACATCAATCCATGAGATACTCGTACTTTTACAACTCAAGCAACAACCACAACAACAACAACAGCAATGTCGACAACAACAATGAAAATAATTTGAAATTGAAAATGAAGCCGAAGTCATCATGTCTGGCAGTGTGGCGACAATTTGTGCATAAATCAAATTAGCCTGTCAATCTGCTGTTGCTTCTGCTGCTGTAAATGTATCTGTATCTGTATCTATATCTTTGGCAGTGTGCGTAGCTGTATCTGTGTTTGTATCTTTGAAATAACTTCATTAGCATTTCGTCTCTTTCGTCTTCAAAATTGACTGACGTGTTGTAGTTTGATATACATTTGTATTAAACGCTACTCCTACATACAGAAAAACATCGATATAATGAACCCAGTGTTTTCTTAGCTATATAGTAAGTGGAAGTGGTAAGCTAAAATCGGAATTTACAACCTGTTTATTTCCATGTATAACTCTTACTTATTGATCACTCGTAAATGTAGTAAAATAATGCTAAGGCGAACTTCTATAATTGTTTTTCAATCACATTTAATAACAATTACAATATTGTTTTCAATTCTTTATCAAGCATTGAATATTATATGTAAATATTAGAGTGGCCTTTAAAAAAAAAATGTTCGATATCAATGAGCGCCGGATTGAAAAATATTCGTTTTTACCCCTTGCAAAATTTGAGCTCGATCGGAGATCATTTGATGGACCCAAAAACGGGTCAAAGTTCACCACAGGGCATGCAAAAATATAGTTATTATTGTATGGAAAACTACTTGGTACTAAAGATATCTTAACCAAACTCACAGATTGTATATTTGGGACGGCCTGTTACACTCTGACCAAATTTGGTCAATATCGGACTACTATATCATACAGCTTTCATAGGAACAATCGGTTGAAAAAAAAGTTGTGTGACAAACATTTTTGTTTCTCAACGTATCTAAACAAAACTCGCTAGTAACAAGTGTTATTGAGTTTTATCAATTTTGACCAAATATATTCAAAATCGATCTACTATATTTAATAGCTTTCATAGGAGCAATCGGTTAAAAGTAAGCTTGGTATGAGATTTCTTAAGAGATTTTTTACCCAAACTTAAAAAAAAATATTAATTATTTTTAATAGATATTCAACGCTGAGATTTATTACTCTTATTTAGATAAGCGCATAATATAATATATATTACATATTTATAAATTTTACTTATCGATAGACATTAAATAAATTAAAGTTCAAAGCTAGAGATTTCAGACAGTGGTTCAATTTAAGCAAGCTTGATTTTATTTTTTTTAAGGTATATCAACTTCTAAGTGGCTTTTTAGCTGACATTATGAGCTGGCGAAATTTACTATGATATTTCTCAATAGCACTTCGCATTTCTGAAGATACCAAACGCCGCTCACTTAAAGCGAGTTACTTTCTATGGACACCGGCTTGAGGAGGTTACGAGGGCAGCAGGGTAGGGGGTAGAGCACAGGGGTGGAGACGAGAACGGGGGCCTAGCGCGAGGAGACGGAAAAACATGTTTGGGCCGCCGTTCGAATCTTTTTTTTTTTTTTTTTTTTAAATTTTTTTTTCTGTGCTGGCTTCCGGTTTCGTTCGGCATCGCGCCGGCGAGTGGTTCATTATTGTGGCTCATAGACTAAAGTAGCATTTGACGAATGCGACGCCGCCGTCGCGTCGCTTCGACTGTAAACGAATTAACATAAGAAACTATGCGATAAAGCGTGGACTTGCTTCGATAGCAGCGATACACTCAAAGAAACAAGAATAGAAGAAGACAAAAAAAAAAGAACAAGAAGTGTAAAACTAGTTCTAAGTCTCGTCTCAACAGTTGCAATAATATAAACATGTTCATGTAAGTTTAACAGTTTTTAGAAGCGCTTAAATTAACATTTAATTTTTTTGTGAAACAGAAATCTTTTTAAAATATAATAAGAAATAATTTTTAAAAAATGTTTTAGTTTTACTATAATTAGTTTTTTTGGAAACGATCTAAGGTGTTTTTATCAGTGTAATGCTCATAATAAGCAACGCTGGCGACGACGCGCTGCTATGCGAAGGTCACACACCATCGACAACAGCAACAGCAGCAACAGCAGCAACAGCAGCAACAACAACAACAACAGTCTCTGCCCAGTGGCGATAGTTGAGGGTTGAGGGGGCGTGCGACGTGGGCGGAGTTGGAGACGAAGGCGCTAACAAAATGTGAAACGGAGAGCTGCGAGAGTTGCTTTGCATTCCATTGTGGAAAATTTGTCATCGAAAAGAGAAAAAGTCAGACAGCACTAAAAGAGAGTGAGAGCAAGAGAAAGGCAGCAAGAGAAAGAAGTGGAAGTGTTTATATAAAAACCTCTACAAACACACAAAAACCCAACAGAAAGAGGCAATTTTAAGGCAAGTGATTGTACTCGCAACATTCACGAATGCTCAAGTGAGTATCCGCTTTGAGTGCAGACATTATCCATAATAATTCACTAGCAATAGTGACAAGTACTTCAAAATATTATACAAGTTAAGTAAAATATTGTATGAATGAATTGAATGTCTGATTCATTCAACTGAGAATGAATGCATGCGATTTGTAGATAATCAAATAATACGTTTATTATTCAATTAGTATAAGTGTAAGAAAATGATTGTGTATATCAAAACAAATTAAATCATTTTTTTTTTAATTGAAAAATGAATTTTGTAGATATATGCACATCGATATATGGATTTATCTTTGTCAGCTCAATAGTTACTTTAATCTAGCTCTTTTATCGTAATTCCATTCCATTTAGCAAACATCAATTAGCTCTACATGTGTAATAAGAACCTTTACAAAGAACCTCAAAAATAGTTTTAAAGTGTTTCTTTTTATTGTTAAGTGAAAATTGTGTTAGCTAATAATAATATTCGTACAAGAAGTTAACGAATACCGTTGCTTCATTGCAGTGTGAAACATTACTAAATAAGCATTAAGTAAAAAATATGAAACTAAAAACAAATTGTTTCTTCGGAAGAAAATTTAAAAAATACAAAAAATAGTTGTCGTTTCTATTATTTTTTTCATGACTGTAGAAACGTGCTCTTGATAAGAAGCAACTTATACCTAAGTAAATTAGCTTTAAACTGTAAAGAATGATTTTTATTTGGAAGGGTCTTTCAATCAATATTACGAATAGATTTAGCTACAATAAAATTTCTCTATTTTATGTGAACAATAAATTAAATAGTTTTTGATATGTCATTATGTTAATAAGCAAAATTGATTTCTTTTAAAAAGAAAAAAAAAAATTATGTTGACTATTTATAAATTTTGTTTTAATTAAAGAAATTTTTTCAATAATGATCAATTTAATTCAATAATAAAGGATTTCAAAATTTTTTGTGAAAACGTCTTTTTAAAAACTCATATTCTTAATTTTTTAATTATTACGCAAAAATATTGGACACAATCACTTAAAAAGAGAACGATAAACTGTTTGCAGAGCATTTGAAAAGGGGTTTGTATTTTTGAACAGAATATTCATAAAGTTTTTAATATCGCTAACGTGTATTTCTAAGCGCAAGTAACCACAAGCTTAAAGCTTGCCAACGGTTTTAACGACTCCCGATAATATCTAAATATATGCCCACATGCCCCTATATAGATTTAACGATTTTATATTCAACTGCAGCCTGAGACACAGTTGAGAGGGTTATGGGGAGGGGGGGAGGGGGGGAGGGGCAAGTAGGAGAGTCGTCGGAGAGGCGGGTCAACTTGGAGCTGCTGACATTGCCGTGCAATTCGAATTGCGCAGCAACAACAGAACACAACAAAACAAAAAGAAAAACAAAAAAGGAAAAAAAAAAATTTGCAAGCAGCAACGGTTTAATTGCATTTCCAGTATTGCCACAGATATGTCGGAGTCGGATCTGAATGGCTGCATGTTTATTTATGAGTCGATTCGAGTCGACTTGAGTATCGACGGGGGCCACTCAGTTGCCCAGTTGGCGAGTTGCGTTTGCATATTGCGTTTGCTTCAAAATGGAAATTTTGCCAACAGTTCCCATAGCAAAAAAAAAAAAAAAAAACGAAAAAAAAAAGAGCACAAACATTATAAGTCGGCCTAGGGGCTGTGCCAGAAGACAAGCAACTAGCAACACCAACAATAATAAAACAAAAAACAACAGCACAAATTGCCGCCTCAAGGACATTTTCAAAGTACGTCGCAAAATGTGAGCGTGAAGAAAACGAGTTTCAAATGCCATCCAAAAGAAATGCAAAGAAGACTGAGCATAACCCTAAACACCAGCTGACAGCTGACTCTCTGAGTGTATTAGTGACGAGTGTGTGTGTGCGTGTGTGTGTGTGAGTGTATTCGAATAACAATACAATAACGTAATATCGCATGGCACAACAACTGAGCAACGGCACAACCCTTAATTTCAATAAATTTCGAAAACTTGCCAAAAAAAAAAACAGATGAACCATCCAACTGAACCAAAAATGCCAAATTGAAAACTTGCGTCAGTAAGAGAGAGAAGGAAGAAGGGAAAATAATTTTGGGGTTTAACCCCAAAATGATCAAACCTTTTAATTTTAATGTTGATTATTTGCATATCCTGTTGCACATGTAACATATCTTGGTGTTAATTAGTTGTATACCCTGTAGCATGTGATATGCAAAAAATAAATCAATCTTGATTATAATTGTTGCTATAAAAATTCAAGATAAGTATTAAGAAATTAATTTAATTTTTAATTTTATTTAAATTGCATAAGATAATATTTTCAATATTATACTCTATAGATTTTAGTTTGCATATTTGTGCTCATCCTTATACACAAGTTCAAGTTTTGCAGTTAAAATAAAGGTAAGCAGGTTAACCCAGAAATTGTTAAGTTATTTAATTGAGCTGCTGTTCACCGGAATACCCTGTAGAACAATGTTAAGAAATCAATTGCTACCAATACCAATTTTCAAGCATACTGATCTTATTATTTTTAAAATGCAACTTCTTATCCACAATAAATTTTAAATTATAACAAGAGTAATAAAACTCTTATAGCTATTTACGTCATGTGTTCACTATTCAGCCTGGGTTCTCATTATTAGAGTTTCATACAGGATATTTAGCTAGTCGATTACACTTGCTATACAAATTCTTAGATGTTCTTTAGGGAGTGTTATCCCATGATCAACAACCACAATAATAATAATAACAATAATCATCATCATCACCATAATAATGATGATATCAACAATGTGCGCTGCGTCATACATACATAGGTCGAAAACCTACACACACAGACATACAAATACACACACATGCATACATACATATGTAGTAGTCCCCACCCGTGCCGCATATGCGGCATGAAATTGAAGCAACAGCTTTTTGTTGCCTCTCGATTACGCATACGCCGCGCCGCCTGTGTGTCACAACAACAACAACAACAACAACAGCAGCAGCAGCAGCAACCAGAGCAATAGCAACAACAACAACATTAACAACGGGTAGCACAAGCAGGTAGCAAGCAACGGTAAACGAGTGGCAAGCATATTAGCGGCCGGCTTAAGTGCAATCCATTCATGAGCGGACAACTGAAACGGATAAGCGCCGTGCGAGACGTTGAGAGAGGCAGAGAGAGAGAGAGAGATAGAGAGAGATAGAGAGGGAGAGAATAAGGATAAGAATAAGAATAAGAATGGGAACGGGAACAGGAACGGGAAAGGCAACGGGAATAGTAATGGGAATAAGAGCTATAAGGATGAGAATGCTGACTTCCTTGCTGACCCTACATCGCTCCCTCTCTGTCTCTCTCTAGCGCGCACTGCTTGAACACATATGTGTGCGATAAGTGCTTGTGGTGTTTTTTCTTCTACTTACTAAATGTATGGTTTATACCCTGTACTAGAAATATACATATTAATTTTGTGCACAAGTATGTAACAGATAGACTGAAAGACTCCTTCAAAAAGACCATATTACAGGATTTTCTGAGCTATACTAATAGAAAAAAAGTGGTAAAAAAAAAGTGGAAAATGCAAATTTCATTTAACATTTTTTGAGGTGATGATGCACAAATATTGGTTGAATCATGTTCTATATTGGAGTAAGAATTTAATATTTATGGGTTGATACCTATGATACTTAATAAAAATTAGTGATGTAAATCCAAACTATAGATCGAGTTTTATATCGAAGTAGAAAACAGCCAAAAATAAGTATCGAGTTGTCGATATATCGGAAAAAAGTAGATCGAGTTGCAAATAACGAGTTTAAACAAAAAAAAAAAAAATTTTTTTAATTTGAAAACGCTATTGTTATCACAAAATACACTCGTACTTCCGCAGTGAGTTGTCGATTTTTAATGGAAATCGATTTAATCAACTCGATAGAACGTCAAAAAAAATCATCGAGTTGAAGTACTCGATAATCGCTTCCGCAAAAATTGATTTGTCGATATTTCGATATATTTTTACATCACTAATAAAAATAAATCTTGTATGCTTTTACAACAAAACTTTAACTTTTTTCTTTAAAATCATGTCTTTTTAGTTATTTTTAAAATTTGTATGTTTACATACATATGTCAATTATAATTGATTATAAGAAAAAAAGTTCAAATGTGTTGCCTAGTTTGATTTAATATTAACATTTTGTCTAAGGAATCAAATACAGGGTATCAGACAGTCGCGTGCGCTTGACTGTAGCCTTGCCGACTTGTTTTATTTTGTTTGTGTGCACGTCCTGCGCGCGTGCACAGGCGGCAGCAGCCTGACTCTCTGCCTGACTGCCTGACTGACTGACTGGCAACAACTGCCGCTTCTTATTGACACTGGAGGCCTTGTGGCTCAAGTAACACCCGGCGCAGATGCTAAATAAGAAGCAGGAATTAAACTGCAAAGGTGTGCGACAACAACAGCAACAACAACAACACGTGAGTGAAACATGCAGCAAGAGGAGAAGAAGAAGCAGCTAAAGGAGACTGGATGTGAGTGTGAGTGTGTCTGTGTGTGTGTGTGTGCGTACTGAGTACTTAGTGAACTCACAATGCCAGGATACGAGTCAATATATGAACATTTACACATAAAAGCAACCACGCGAATGCATTATGAAATATCCTTCAATGCAAATACATTGGAATGATATATGTAAGCAAGTTTCAAAAGCGCAGTTCAAATGTCTTTGTGTTCCCCTTTTAAAAGTTAGTATGCAGTTTAAATAAAGCTAGCAACTTCTACTACTGTGATCAAAATGAAAGGTGAAGTCTCTTATATTTTCAAAATCTTTATTTAATTATCTAAATCCATTTCATCCCCTTTTCAAGTAATCACCTGCTGCTGCACCACACTTATGCCAACGAATTTTCCAGTTATCTTAGCCCTTGGCAAAGTCCTACTTCGGAAGAGCCTTCAGAACCTTATGAAATTCAGCTTTTATTATCTCAATCGATTCAAAACAATGTCCCCGAAACGGTCTTTTGACTTTGCTGAACAACTAGAAGTCAGACACAGCCAAATCAGGTGAAAAAGCAGGTTGCGGAACGATATTTGTTGAATTTTTGCTAAAATGCATTATTGTAAATTATAGAAAAAAAATTGCAGACTTCAATATTAAGATTTCACTTCAATGTAGGAGTTTTTCTAGAAGTTATGATTGTCAATTGTCAAAATGATCAGACATATTGATAAAGCTCTTGAATGTTAAATGAAAGGACCTAAGTGTGTTCTCATAACGAATTAAAACTTATGTATTTGTTCTTTATTTTTGAGCACTTAGTGTTTGGCTTATCCCAAAAAGTTGCTAGCAATTTAAAATAAGAAAATATTTACATAAACCATAGAAATAGCAGAAATTCGGTTGTGCGTCTTGTAGGCGCCTACACTACATGTGTTTTGATAATTCAAGCTCACTCGATATCGGCACCTGTTCATTCGACTGCTTATGCGACTTCTTGGTGCCGTCTAACAAATCATAATTGACAGAGCAGTTTCCTATTTCTATATATGTCCAACTTGAAGTATCCCAATATTTTATCCAAAAAAGACACAAACAAAGAAAATTCTGTTTACGAATTTCAGCAATTTGGCTAACAGTTGTGGCTTTTATTAGACTTTTGTTTTATTGCAATGGGCTCTAACTATTAATTTCCCAATTACTTTTTGTAGTTTTTGTCATGGCTTTGCCAATTAGTTTTTAGTTCTTACACATTGTTTTCAATAAAATGCCTAGACAAATAGCAAAATGTTTATAAGAAATAAATGCGCATTTGGCTCAACATTCGTGAAACTGTCGTGATTTCCATCTTGACATATTTATCTTTATATTTTTGCGTAATTCTTTAAATAGTGCATTAGAATGTAATTATTGTTGAACAAGAGGAATTAGGGAATATTTAAAATGTCATCAAAGTCAATTTAATTATAGTGGTGAGAAATCATATCATAATCATAAGGATAATGTCTCACAACCTTTGCATGATCAAACCATTTTAATTCCAACTCACGCATTTGATCAAATTTATTTGAATTGTTTCGCTCAGTGGAATTTGCATACATACGATTATTTATTAAATTCTACAGATAAGCTCATGTATACTTCAATTTCAATGACAGTACCAGCTAAATACATTCAATGCAAGTATATAATCGATAGCATATTCGATAGTACAGACTTTCTGATTCTGTTATTTACGTCTTGCATGGCGCTGACAATGTCGTATGATTTATTTGGAAAAACCTCGCAGATGTGTATGTATATATGATTTGCATTAAGATCGACAATGTTAGTTTATGAGTGAAACTGATTGTTTAAATGTGTGTAACGATATATACATATGTATGTCATTTATACACATACATATGTGCTTGTAACTATAGTGGAGATGTGCAAATTTAAGCATAATTTGCAATCAAATAAAATTCCAAGATCCTTTACAGATTTCATACGTTGCAAAGGGGTATTGTCAATCGTATAAGAACCTAAATAGGGCCTAGTACTACTAAATGTCATGAGCATACACTTTGATCAATTGAGATACAACTTATTAGCCGAGCACCATAGTTGCATAGCGTTCAAATCGTCTTGCAGACGATTATGAAAAAGGGGATCAGTGTATGAAAAGATAAGTTTTACATCATCTGCATACATTAAAATATATGAATGGGACAGAATAGTGGGTAGATCGTTAATGAACAGAGTGAAAAATAAAGGCCCCAAGTGAGGTACACCAGAAGTAACGTGAACCGAACTCGAAATGGTTGACCTAAGAAGCACTTTTTGGGTCCTACCTTTTAAGTAGGTGGAAACCCAACGTACAAAGGCGGGAGGGAAACCTATGCAATTAAGTTTGTAAAGTAAGAGGTCATGGATCACAGAGTCAAAGGCTTTACTGAAGTCAGTGTATATGAAATCAGTTTGCTTTTTCTCTGAAAATGCATCATTTACCAAGGAGGTAAATTCAAGCAAGTTGGTCGTAGTGGACCGACCCTTAATAAAGCCGTGTTGTGCAGGGGAAATGATCGATTTACAGACTTGCTGCAAAGTAGAAACAAGGATTTTTTCAAATAATTTAGGAATGGCTGATATCTTTGCAATGCCTCTGTAGTTCGAAATATCAGACTTACCAGACTTTGTGGAGGGGAATGATATAAGATTCTTGTGGAAAGATTGAAGATTCAAGGGATAGATTAAAAAGCTTATGCAACGGAGCAGCTAAAGAAGAACAACATTTCTTAAGGCCCAGAAAAGAAAGCAGATATTAAAGAGCTAATAGAAGAGATTATAGTGTTAAAAATAATAGAGGGAGCAAACATGGTGTTTGATTGAAAAATAGAATAAGGATAAGATGAGTTGGAAGTGGAGATTGGAGAATAGGTGGATTGAAAAAAGTTAGCAAATATTTCAGCATATATTTTAAATATATTTTCCATAAAAAAAAGAGGAAGGTAAACTGGGGGATTTACGCTTCAAGTTAACAAATTTGTAAAATTGTTTAGGGTCACGGGAAAACTGTCTTTTGCAACGAGTTATTTAATTCTCGTAGCGTAGCGAGTTTAAATTGGCGAAGTCTGACTTGGCTACTGTTTATTTAGACCAGTCCAGACTCGAACCAGACTTCTTATATTTTTTAAAATATTTAGATTTAATATTTTTTAAATAAGAAAGTCTAGGTGTAAACCAAGGAGGCTTTATAGCACCAGACGGTGGAACATAATTTGGAATGCACACATCTAAGAGTGCATTTAGGGTCTCATAGAAAGAACTAAGGGCAACATCGATGTCAGTAGCTTTCTCTAAAAAGCACCAGTCGGTAGCCAGGATAAACATATAAAAACAAAGCTGATTCCAAGTATGTAATATGAAATTGGGCAAATAAAAGTTCCGCGAAATTGTTCGCTAATCAAAACAAATACAAAAACAACTTAAAACTTAGACATGACAGCTGCTTCGCTTATGCCATAATATTCCATTAAAAAAAAAAATTAATAATTCTGTTGACATTATTTACTAAATATGGCAAGAATTGTTTAATCTGTAATATATATATGAACATATGTACGTAGGTATGTATGTACGTATGTAGGGATGTCTGGTAAACTAAATTATACTAAACTCTATTCAAATTTCGCCGACGCTTTGGAATTTGTTATTGTTGTTGTTACTGCTGCTACCGCTGCTGATATCTCGGCAAATTTAGCGGGAAACATATATAAAAAAAAAAAACTGAAATTCCATTTATTATCAGAAAGCACAGCACACTCACATATACATACGTATGTATGTAGTATGTATGTATGTATTTGTGTACATTAATAATTCGTAGGTCTGACTGTCAAATTTCGAGTAATTTCTCGTTTACATTTTTGTTGCTCTGCTTTTGTTTCTGTTGTTGTTGCTCATGTTGCACGTTGCTGCAGGATGCACAGCAACAACAACAGTCAAACTTGTTGCTTCTATCTTGTTGTTGTTGTTGTTGTTGTTGTTGTTGTTGTGTTGCTGCTGTTGCTGTTACTGTTACTGTTGCAAGCAGCAAATAAAATTGCCAAATAAGCGATGAAAATTTTTGTCAGCCGCAAACTTGTTGCTTCGCAGATGTGTGTGTGAGTGTGTGAGAGTGTGCGTGTGTGTGTGTATGACTTTATGCATGTGCATCTATGTGCGGTGTACTTGTGTGTGTAGGCTTACTTTTAATTATTATTCGTATTTATTTGATTTGTTGTTGTTGTTTTCTTTCTTTTTTTTTTAAATTATTATTATGCACATTTCTTGAGCATTTTCAATTTCATTTGTTGCGCACTTTTCACCAAAAACAAAAACCAAACACACTAAACAAAAACAAACTTTTTATTCGTATTATTTGTATTATTATTTTTTTATTTTTTTTTTTTTTTTGTTATTCGCGTTCGAAATGTATTTGCACGTCAAAGTCGACACAACTACATGCATACAGACATGTGCTTATGCATGTGCATGTGCGTGTGTGTATAGTCTCACTTTGCACAAGTGTGTGTGTGTGTGCGACGGGGCGTATGAGCAACGGCCGAGGCGAAAACTTTGCCACTTTGTTGCGTCGCCGTTTGTTGTCTGCGCAAAACAAAAATACAAAAAAAAAAAAATATATAAACAGCAACAAAAACAAACGTCAAAGTAACGCGCAAAATTTTACACACTGACGTCGCTGCTGCTGCTGCGACCGCGGCGGCGTCGTCGTCGTCGTCGCGTCGCGTTTTAATGCGGTCTCCGCGCGTTGTAAGCGATTCGACAGGTAGAGCAGCACTGAAATCGTTCGCGCTGAGCACAGCGACTAAAAACGCCGCGACACGACACGACGCGACGACCAGCACAGAGAGAAGGAGAGAGAGAGAACGCGAGCAAGAGCGGGAACGCGGGCAGTGCATGCTCTCTGAGAGCCAGAGAGAGCCACAAGCGAACGCAACAGCATTGTTGTTGCTATTGCAATACCTTTTACATTGTGTGGTCCACTAGTCGTCGTCGGGCAGTCGACTGTAAATGTTTCTTGCGTTATGCAACAACAGCGACAGCGACAACGACGACACACGAATGATTCTGATTGGTCGCAGGACGTGCTGCCGAATGCCAAGAGCATGCCGAACTTATCGAGCCGAGCTCACCGCTCTCACTCACTCCATACACATAAACCAATACTGACCGCTCTTTCTCTCTCTCTCTCTGTTCCATATGCTGCTGTCCAAGCATTTGAGCGTAAAAAGAGTGACTGAAACTGTAGCCAAATTCACTGTGGGAGGAAGGAAGCGTTTCACTCGCAGTCGCCATGTGACAAGGCGACTTAAATGTCATCGGCATGCTGCCAACGTCATCATTGTCATCAGCACCCAGAGAGGAGTTACGATCAAATCCTTTTTCCACTCATAGTCTTTACCACGGTTGCCACTTAATAAAATAAAAATCGCCAATTTTACTTAAAAAGAGCCAATTTCATTAAAAAAAAAGCCAATTTCATGAAAACTACCCAATTCTTATAAAACACCCTAATTAATTGCAAAACGGAATTTTTTAACACATTTATATAAAAAAAGCATTTAACAAATAAAATATTCAAATGAAACTAATATCAAAAAGCACATTATTTTAAAATTAAAACTAACAATGAGAATTTCCGTACAATGGTACAATAAATTTATATTTAATTAATTAACATTAAAATTGAGAATTTCAGTACAATGGTACAATACATTTATCTTGTTGGGAGCGAAAAAATATAGATCTAAACTACATTCTTAAGAGTTTTCAAGAAACTCTTGATTAAATAAACCAAAAAAGAGCCAATTCCACTTAAAAAAGTGAAATTGCGCCAACTGGAAAAAAAAAGCCAGTTTTGGTGCAAAATAGCCAAGTGTAACAACCGTGGTCTTTACAATCCCTTCGAGGTTGAGGCTTTTATAAAAAGTAATCTCTTTGTTTTTTAATTTTTACCATGTCAAACTTATCGATAATTTCAGTAGTTAATAGATCGACTTTATTTAAATATTCAATACATATTTTCCACACCTTCTTTAGTGTTTATAAGTTGCAAAACAATCAACATACAGATTGCTTTGTGAATATTATCGATAGTTCTTCAGCGCTAGATCGATACATAAGCACAGTGGGGTGGGGTGGAAATCTCTTTATAAAATTCAAGTTTCAAATTCTTGATTTTAGCATGTATTTTTAAGTATGTCTTCAAGATAATATGGTTAAATTAAGACAAAGAAGACAAAAATATTTGATATAACAAGAAAAAATATTACAGAAAGTCAAAATATTGCTGAATTTTACCGAACTTCTGACACTGCATTGGATTTATTATATCCCTTTATCCCGAAACCTTTTTTCTGTGTACATATTGTTTAACTGAGTGTAACTAAAATAAAGCAAGAAGTTGTTAAATACTGTACTTTAATTTTATTGGTTTATCCTTAAAGATTTCTATAATCGTCTGATTTTCATCATTCAAGTTATGTAAACTTTTTTGTAATTCTAGAGAATTAGTTTCGATTTCGTCACTTTAAATTCTACATAAATTCATTTAAGTTCTGTCTCAATGATGCAATCCAATTTTATATCTCATTTTCTTTGTTCTGTTACTTATTTCATCATACTGCGTATTTTAGAGATTTGTTTCACAATTTTTGTAATTCAAAGTGCAATTTAAACGCTCTATTCACAATGTTATAAAACGCGGTCTGTTTTAAGCAATTGGAGATGAGTAAAAATTTCCAATAAGAACAAAACTTGAACAAAACATTTAGATGTATGGATGTGTGCATACATATGTTCATTTGTGCATGTTAATATGAGCGTGTAGGGCAAGTATTTCCATTTTCAGACTCGACATTTTAACTAGCCATAAAATTACTGCTTAATTATATTTAATTTTGCAATTTCGAATTACTTTGGGTAATAAATAAATATTGCAATTTTATATTATTTTAAAAGTGCTGTACGTTCAAAACAAAGTGAAATGTACTTTTATTTACTTAGAAATGGCTTGTGTTATCAGCTTCTCAAAAGGCAATCAAATTGAAATGGGTGGAAACTTGAAACTCGACATGAATCTCGTATGGCATTTGAGTTAACAGGAAGTGAATAAGATCTAGTATGTTGTATTGACTCTATGTATAAGTATCTGTATCTTTGTCTGTTTAATATCACACTCTCAAATCCAACAGCAACAGCATGAAAAACAACAACAACAAGTAAAAATCCAGACAGCAATTAGCGATAAAGCATTCAAATTGTTTTTTAGTTTTTCGTTACGTTTCAAATCGTCGCGTTGCGTCGATTCTTTTTCTATATATGTATATGTATATATATATATTTTTTTTTTTGCTTTTGTTGTTTTGCGAGCTTTGTCAGAAAGCAGTGAAAATGTTTGTATTTCATTTGATTATTATTATTGTTGTTGCTGTTGTTGCTTATCGAGTTGTTGTTGATAATGATAAACTGCGTTTTTCGTCACAACTGAATCTCTTGCCTGGTTTTTGAGTTCAAATTTGTTTAGTTTACTTTTTTTCTAGTTTTTTTTTGCTTTTTGCACATTTTGTTGATAAGATAAGGGAACTTGGGAACTTTCTGCTGGTGGTGCTGACTTGGTATTACCCGAGAAGCCATATAAAAAGTGAAATATACTGAAAATTGAGCGCTCGTGCCACATGTCTCCCTTGCTAACACAGGGGACAGTTGGTGGAGGAGCTGGAACTGGAACTGGAACTGGAGCTGGTGGTTGAGGAGGAGGAAGAGGTCGCTCTTGCAGCCTGTGTGAGTCATGCATACATCGCGAGTCCATTAAAGGTGAATCATTCATGCCAAAACAGCCCATCCATTTGTACCTCCTTCTTTCCTTCTTCTTCTTCTTCTTCTTCTTCTACTCATAGCAATTGAATAGCGCCCTTGACCCGTCGCCGTCGCATTGCATCTGCCAGATACATTGTTGTTTGTATCTTTGTACGAGTATCTCGTAGCTCGGACATTAAGGGCAGCTTCAAAGTGTATGGTGAAAGTCGCCGTCGCCTGGCATGAGTTTGTGTGAAAATGCTGGCCCCAAACTTATTTTTCCGCTTGTAAATTGTCAAAGCAACAGAGGGGACAAAAGGGGCAGGGGTGCCTAACTCGTACATCAGCAAATGCTGCTTATGTTTAATTTCTTTTCTATTTTAGTTTATTTTTTTCTATGATTTTTATTTTTTTTTTTGTTTTATATGCATGTCTTTATTTTTTTTTTGTTAGTTTAGCTCACGTTTTATGCGCCAAATTTCTTCGTGCTCTTGACCATGCTAGCAAACTTGTTTGAAAGCCTACACGCGACAGTACCGCCCCGCAGCGCCCCGAAGCCGCCATCCAAATTGCCGCCGTTTTCAAACAATGAGCGTAGCTACAGCTGCAGATACAGATACAGATACATTTACATTTACAGTTGCAATTGCAATTGCAGATACTGTTGCAAAGCAAAGAGTGCAATGGACAATGGATACTTGCAGTTGAATGTGGATGTGGACTTTGCAGAGCTTAGTGAGATTTTTTCTTTTCTGTTTTTTTTTTCTTTTTTTTTTGGCACATATTGCATGTGTCTGGAAGAAAGGCAAAGCAGAACGGAAATAAAATGTGAACGCACACGAAGTCCAACAGCTGAGAGAGAGATAAATGCAAGGCGAGTAGGCGAAAAAGAGAGAGAGAGGTAAGGAGAGATCGAGCGAAAGGGAGGGGGAAATAATAATGTCAAAATGGTCACGCTTAGTTGCACATGGACAGAAAATTGTGACCGTCACAAAAGTAGGAGAGAACGTCGTGAGAACTAAAGCCTCTTCTAGGGACAACACAAAGCGAAGAAGCGTCCAAGCGTGCTAGAGCTGCCCATGACGATCAGCGGGAGAAAGAACGAGCGAGCGAGCGATCGAGCAAACGAGAGAGCGAGAGATAGATAGAGTAGATGAAGGGGGCGGACAACCAGGAGTGGGGTAATGAATGATTAAGTGTTGTGATAATCAAAACTGTAGACAACTAAAAAGAAATACTCGTACAAGTACAAATACGAATACGAATACTCGTTCTCCTACTCACTTGTACATGAATGACTGACAAGTTCCTGAAAGGCCCAAGGAAACTTAAAAAAACAAAAATGTTCCAAACCAACTTTTCGCACCGAGCATAATATACTCTGTAAATAGGTGAAGTAACAAAAGTTCCTAAAATTTTAGTAAATATTCTTAAACTTGTTGAAATAATGTTATGATGATTCATTTTTGGGAGAGGTCTTCAAACTGAATCTAAAGCTGATAAGATGAACGTTGAGCGAGGGAATTTTCCCAAATTTCTTCATGATAAATGTAACAAAAACAACTCAGTTATTTAGCTAGTGCTGTTTGCGAATTATATTTAATTTGTGAGTCAACCAGCTTTCATTTTTATTTAACTTATTGTATGATCAGCAACACAATTTTATTTATCTTTTAAACTTGCTTTTTAATATTACAACTAATTCCTAAATTATTGTATTTTATATTGTATTTATAGAGCTTCGATATAAGATATATAATTACACAAAATTTTAACAATTACTTTTATTTATAACGACTTATAATTATTTTACAGAATGATGTAATGGAATCTACTATCCGTTAAAACTCAGTTTATTAGCTTAAATTTGATATTGATAAGAGCTATTTTTATCTACCACAGATCGTTGAACTTGTTTTATCACAATAATAGAGAGACCAAAAGAAAATCTTTGCTTTTCAGCCAATTAAATGGTTACATACTATATTCATTTCTATTTGAGCAGTGGAAATTCTCTTTAGCGAACTCAAAAGGAAACAACAAATAATAAAGAGCATAAGAATATAGTAAGTATATTTTGATGAGAAGAATATTTACAATGACTAGTTAAAATTAAAACAATAACAATTAAGTATGTATAGTAAAATATTAAAAAGAAAATGAGTCCGTAAAAAAGTTGTCTAAAATTTAAGTTAACTGTTTAACTGTGAATTCATCGAAATCGCAAAGAATTATTTTTTGCAACTGATTAAACTAATATTAATTAATCAACACCTGTCAAATGGACACATGCTTACAATGTTTTCATGGTATTCTTTTATTGTCGTGTGTAATTGATAAAACCGTTGTTAATCAGTCGCAACTAAAGACGAAATTTCAAGGCGAATCCAAAGTGAAATCATGTGTGCATTGATCTGTAGAAGATCTGTTTTGGTAACAGCAACATTTTATGTAAATTATTTTCGGCAACCTTGACACAGAATTCGCGCAACAGGCGCAAGGATTTTCAACAAGGACGAAATCAAGTATATGCAAATTAGACAGAGGAACAACAATCTAGTGGGCGTGACTGCACTGACTGCCCTGGTCATGTTTCCCTTATCCCTGCCCTTTACTCACTGCTTTCGCTACCTGGCACTCATTTGCCTAATAGAACAATTATTGACGCCCCGGGCGCTGACGAGCAGCATGAGGCGTTACATAAACATCACACTCGCTCATAATGCTAATGATAATGACGATGACGATAATGATGATGATGATGATGATGATAATGTTGATGATGATAATAACCACAACAACCGACCGATGCAACAACAGGTTAGTCTGCCATCCAGTGGCGGTGTTTAAACAACGTCTAAAGGGGCAAACATAATATTTTTTCATTTAGTTATTACGAATTTTAAACAATATTTTAAATGTCCAAAAGTATAATTTCTGTATTTATTTTCAGCATACATTTCCCCACTCAAACTCCATTCACTACGCCCATGCTGTCCGCTTACTGCGTGGCCAACATAGAGGTGAAAGGAAAACACGTTCCGTTTCAGGCTTTTGCTCATCATCGAATCTTCAAGCCACACAGTGAATATGCTCGTCTATAGTTAAGTTTAGAAATCGTAGAACATGAGAGATATAACCACAAGCCAACAAGCGATAACAAACTGAAGAACAACCAAATTACGTATCAAAGGGAATACTATTTACATCGTATTATTACATTCCAAGTTGAGAAATTTCTGCATTTTTTTCTAAACGATTAATCGAGTTAACCAATTCGAATTTCATAAAAAATCTTCAACTCAAATCTAATATGATTCTGCATTAAAACTGGAAAATTAAATTTGTATCTATGAGTGTTCAATTTTTCTTTACTTTCCGATTTTTAAAAACTTTAAAAGTTACATAACTTTGTCAAAACTTAACCGATTTTGGTGCGGAATTTACATTTTTTATTATTTGATTCTGCATCCAAATTTCAAAAATTAATTTTTTATAATGAATGTAATTTTTGCTAAATGATCGAGAACTGGATTATTTCTATTCGATTTTCACATATTGAAATTGCCACACTAATGTACACATTCAAAGATTCAAGATGAATATAGTCTATCATATAGTAAAATCTACTGCATCCAAGTTAACGAGTACAAGAAAGTCCAGTCTCAAGGATAAGCCATTGAATTCCTTACAACAGATGCCACAAAGGAATGTCGATGCCAGAATATTGCAACAGCAGACATTTTGTCATCTTAAATGGCAAGGAGCACATGGAATGTCCCAAAGGTTGAGCATGTGGCATGTGCTTCGACTTCAGAGATGATACTGATGTTATGATGATGATGACAATTTGTGACAGAAAATCGTTCGGTTGCCACAGAAATTGGCAACGCATACAAGTAGAAAAACAATCTCCAAAATATTTAAAAATTATTTTAGCTGCAATTTCAGTGAACATAGATTTAAAGACAAATCTGCTAATATACATATTATCAGATAAATATTTATATTTCAAATTAAGTTCACAAATGCACTTTACATTTGCTTAATGCTTTAAATGAGTTCCATATGAGGTTCCTAAGAATAAATGTAACATTAGTCTAAATAAACTAACTTTTAGAACTTTTACAACGGGCGTGAAAAAAATTGGTACATCAAAAAATTCAATAAAAATAATATATTATATGAATGATTTAAAATAACATCCAGATTATATACACAGGTACATAATGAGTAGATTTGAAATGGCATGCGCTTCTTAATGCTCCAAATGAGGTACACACATATTCCACTTACAGTGAATACAGTAAATGTGACATCAATTCGAATATCCTACATTCCACATTCTTTTCGCTTCAAGCTAAGGCCCTCCATCGAATATCTAGAGTCTGATGGCAGATTGCTGGCTCTTTGGCAGGGCATAGCATTTGCCTTAACAAGCTGCATATGACAATGGGCCTTAATGGCTGGAGGAAGTGCGATAGAGGAATGTGGAGGGCCAGAAGAAAGCCAGATGGCACATGCCAAAACACAAAGGCAGTAGGGACGCGGCAAGCGCGGGTGAAACGACAAGCGAATTGCATGGTTCCTGGTTGCAAGGCAAAATGAACGCAAATAAGCGACAAGGACGCGAAAAATGGCAACGAGGCCAACGGGCACAAAAATGTCAAGGCCCTTGGGTTTGGTGGTCCTGGCAACCCTTTGCCAAACGCCAACAAGGACAATAACAATCCAGTTAACAGTCTCTGGCAAAAAAATAAGCGAAAGAAACGATGGCGATGTCAGTACTTGGCCCGCTTTTGCCAACAGATTCATTGGATAACCAAAAATTCAACACCAACCCAAAAATTTGCATACCTTTAGTAGTATTATATTCAAATTGATGAACATTTGAAATGTGATCCCTAATACAGTTTAGATTTGACAAAACAATCGATAAAATTATGCTAAATGATAATTCGAAGAATAAAATAATTCGTTTTCTCATTTTTATGCTCAAGTAACGAAATTTGAGATATCATAATAATTTTCTTAGATGATTTCAGACTTTCTAATGAGGTATCATTCCAATAAATTTAAATTTTGTAAAAAGAAATGAAAGTCATTTAATTTTTCGTTGGTTTTTCAATTAATATTGAATAATTTTTTCAACATTATTTTTTTAAATTTAGATTATAAATAAGGGTAAACACAATTTTATATATATTTTTACTATTCCAGAATACACCATCAAAAAATAGTTTTAAAAATTTTTTTTTCATTTATCTAGATATTTTTTTTTCATTTTTGATTATTTTCAAAGCTTGCAATTACAGGGTGTCATGTTACCTAAATCTAAACGAGAGTTGCATTGTTTCGCAATGTTTTTCTAAGCTTATTAAAAAAGTTTTAAAAAAAAAAGTTTAAGTTGCAACTTCAAGTTCAGCTTATATTAAACCCCAATCAAAACCTAACGAAATAAGTTAAGACTTTTGTACTTGCAACTTTGAGCCACTTTGAAAGTATATTTGAAACAATCTAAAACTATTTTGAAACCGGTTTAGAAAACAGTAAACGCCAAATTATTGAATTATTTGCCAAAGTTGTGAATTGATTAGAAAAACGGGCGTAAGAAAATGTGTAGCACAGATACCACAGCGTCAAATGTCATGGATTAATCATTTTGTTCTTGTTGCAGTTGCAGATGCAGCTGCAAATGTTGTTGTTGTTGTTGTTGATGTTGCTGTTGTGGCAGCTGCCGCTTAATCGTGTTCCAGCAAAACACTTTGGCCAATCTTCATCGCAATGTTCCTCTGGAATATTTACACGCCAATCATTCGTTGTGCTGTCTTCAATAGTTTCAAAAGCTTCCTTCTAAGTCGCAACCCCTTTTCCCTCCTCTCTCTCACACACACACACACACACACACACATCTCTCTCTCTCTCTGGATATGAATGTTGCTTGCCACCTTTGCTGTGGCTTTGCGTGTCAAATCAGATTTTGTAATTTCTGTTGTTGCCACAACGCTTTGTACACAATTCTTTTCGGCGTCTCAGTCTCTTTATGTGTTCACTTTGACGCCTTGCACTGAGTGTGTTGTGTGTGTATGTGTGTGTGTTTGTGTGTGTGAGTGTGCGATGCTTATCAAGAGCAATAATGTAAATGCTGGTAGCACTCGTAAATGGCCTGTTAATTGCTCACGGTCTCTGAGCACACGCATACAAAACCCAAACAAGGCGTGGCAACAAAACGTTAAATAAACCTTTTGCGAGTTGAACCCACAATTTATCCCCATTCAACCCCATGCCGTCCCCTTTCATTGCCGTTCAACCTCATTCATGCCACATGCCGCATGCCCCATTACACTATGTTCCACCCCAGCGCATGCAAATGGCAAACAACCGAAAGCAATGCATGCAAATTTGCAGGCAAGATTTCACAGAATGTCGAATCAAACAGGTGCAGAGGCAGCCAACAAAATGGCCACCGCGCAGCGGAAACGGAAACGGAAGCGACGCCAGCAGCGCCACCCCAAAAACCGCAAAATTGAAACGTGCGTGCGGCGAAATTGCGTTTTCGGGATAACCGCACACACACACACACACAACCACACACTAGCACATACTATCACACACTGGCACACACACACACATGGATCTCCCAATCTAACCACTGACCCAATTAATGCAGTTTGTGTGTGTGTCCTTGGTGTCCCATCGGATTGACCAAAGGTCAGCTGCTGTTGCTGCTGCGTCATCATCATCATCCCTATACCCATCGCATCCCCATCCCCATCATCATCATCGTTCTGCATAAAGGCTGTGGGTTCAATCGTTTGCCTTGCAGGCACGTTTCTAAATGGATGATGGATGCAAATTCGATTTCATTGTTTTTGGATGCATCCAATCGAGAATCGTCACTCCACTTGCTCTGTGCTTCATTATGCGAATTTTCGGCTATGGTCATAATGACTATGATTTGCAGAGATGAGAGTTCGAGGCGCTTTTTCATTTGCATTTTGTGTGTGTGTTAAGTGCGTTAATCAGTAGATTGCAGTCAAATGGCGAAATAAGAGAAAAATTCAATAGAATAGACGAAAATAAAAAATAAATTCAAAAAAAAATCGAATCAGCAAATATAATTAAACGAATAAAATATATTAAAACAATAAAAATAGTGAAGACTTTAATATAAAATGTTCATAAAAATAGACTAAATAGAAAAAATGCATCGCATATAATTTAATTGAATTGAAACAATTAATAGATTGAAAGACAAGCCAATTGAATACAAATTATTGGGATGTGCTAGATTATAGATTTTAAAAGAACTACATTATTTTTCAGGGACTTTAAATAATGATTTCAAGTTATATTTTATATTTATATTTTTTATTAATTTTTTTATAAATTGTAAGAATATAGGGATAATAAATCAAGAACAAGTTTATTTTGCAAATTTTTTCAAAACATTTACTTGAGTAAATGACTTGAAATTTTTAAGAACATTTTTTTTTTAAATCAAGTAAAAACTTCTTTGAGGGGAATAAGGCCTAAGAAATACAAAAATAAATATCTTTACATATAGGGAAAGAGTACCCAACCTCGATGAGCCTTTCTAATATTTCGAAAATATTTAAAACTTCGAAAACAAAGCTTAAAAAATTAAGTCATATAAAGCCTTTAAGTTAATTTAGTATTTATTACAAATTTTAGCAATACAAAATATATTAAAAATTTTAATAAATTAAACAAAGGTTTGAAAACAGAACTTGGGTTAATACATACATACATACATACAGTAATGTGAGTTTATCCCTTTCTTAAATATATTAAAATGACGTTGCCGCACTTTAAAAATGTTGTTAACATTTGAATGAATAATTGAAATAATTGAAATTTAATAGCTTTAAATAGCGATTGCGTATAAATTTATAAGCACAAATGCACTCTATTGATGCAGGAGAGTGTATGTGTGTGTGTGTATGTATTTATCCATCATAGACGAGAACTTAATAAACTGCCAGGTCTAATCATTGTGTCAGATGCTAACTCGACATGGAACTTGGATCAGGTCACGTACGGCTGTTGGCTAACCTATCATGTCTACTAAATTTCTCCCAGTTGCATGGATAAATCCCATATTTTTTTTTTGACTCCTCTCTCTGGCCACCCAGTTGGCGGTTGCTCCTCTTTTGCCAGCTTCTGCTCCCTTTTCACCTCCTTTTTCTGCCATTGCAAATCCACACTCATTTTTTTTATGTGTCACTTTGAGTTATTTTCAACGCGAATTTTTCGAAATTTATTCGTCGAACATTGGCTGCGCTTTAGACCAGGGATGGTGATGGGGAGGGAGGGAGGTAGGCAGAGTGTAGGGGGGTGCTAGATCATAGGGGAATCAGGTGGGGTGTTTTCAGTTTTGTATTTCTTATTTTCGATTTGCATTCCCATTCGCATGCACATTCTTCTGACATTGCTTTTTCTCTCTTGCATACGCGCTTCTTTTATTATTATTTGCTTCTTCTTTTTTTTCTGATTTTATTTGGTTTGTTTTCATTATTTTTTTTTATTTTGATTTGGTTTTTGTTTGCTCATTTTGTGCTTTGCTTTTTTGGACATTGCCAGCGATGGCATTTTTGTGGCCTAAATGCAGACGGTTGGCAGAAGGGAAGAGGGCAGAGGAGAGTGGAGGAGAGTGGAGGAGAGTAGAGGAGGTTGCAGGGCTGGTCGATGCAATGTGTCAGCGCCAGTTGCCTCAATGAATCTGTTTACATTTTCCACTTTGATGTCGCTCGTTCTCTCTTTGTCTCCGTCTCTCTTTTTTACTCGCGCACTCTTTTTTTTCACGAATAGCTGAAAAGCTATATACATACATATGTAGGTATGTATGTGAATTCTTACAGAGGAAAAAATATCCGGGACTCCGGAATAAAATGAATTTAGTGCGGTAATTCAGGGTTTTCTTAAACCAAGGGTATAAGTTGATTCAAGCGTAATTTTTATCAGCAATATTTTGAATTTCAGGGTTTTTAAGATTTTTTCGGCTATATTAAATATTTTGAGCTTTATTGACTTTTTTAATGTTGAGTCGTTGCGTTTTGTCTTTATTTAACAATAATATCCTGAATTCTGAATCGAACCTCACAGAACCGGTTCGGTTCGGGTCTTTAAAGAACCCGAACCGGATCTGAACCGAACCGTTGAAATTGAATTTTGAAATTGAACTGTTGAAATTTAATAAAGTTTAAATAAAGTTTCGGTTCGAAAATAAAATATGTAATTATAAAAACTTAATGTTTTTATAATATTACGTAACTAATTAAATAAATGAAATAAATAATTTTGAAAGTCAAAATTAAATTTCCAAATTAATGTATATTATTGTCAAAATTCGAAATTTTTTACTAAAATAAATATGTTTTTTTTAAATAAAAACAATAAAAATATTTTGTTTATGTATTTAATTGAACGAAGACGTGAACCCAAAGTTCAGTGGTTCGCGAACCGAACCTAAGTTTTGCTCTAGGGTTGGAACGGCCGAGCCAAACCTTTACCAAAATGTGGTTGATTACAGCCCTGATTTTTTTCTGTGTATGCAGCACATGCCAAATGAATGTTGCACGACGTGCTTGTGTATGGCTTGCACTGATAGCTGATAACAGTTCAGAGCTAACAGGCAAAAGGGAATACCCAAAAAAGCATAGCGATGCAAAGACAACTGAGAAGAAGAGGAGCAGAAGAGCAGAAGAGAGAGAGACAGGCAGAAGGCAGACTAAAGCCACCGCCCACTGAGGAAACTTTTTTGCAAGCTTGCAAGCGATTCTAAAACACACACACACACACACACACATGCTTGACCGAAAAGCACCGTTAAACGGTGACAGACTCAGCACAAAAAGCAGTTGCAAGCTACAACAACAACAACAACAATGTTCAACAAAAACTCGAACGAGTTGCCTTCGCTGCCGCCGTCGCAGTCGGCATCTGAGTCGCTGCCAACGACTTCTAATAAAAACCGGGACAGCAACAACGAAAGCGATGCAGCAGGAAAATTGTTCAAGAAAATTCTTATAAGAAATTAGGAAAAAAAAACCACAACAACAACAACAAGAAAAATCCACAACAAAAACTAAAACAAACGACGACAGCGATGCGATTTTCTGCCGTTAGCTTTTTTATGCGGCGCACAGAGCAAAGCTTCGAGAGAGTGCAAGATGGAGAGCGTAAAAATCTATACGTAAAATAAGTATGAGAGCGACCAAATGTGTAAGAGAAAGAGAGCACGCGGTCTAGAGAGCACGCGGTCTAGAGAGCACAGTAGAAGGCGCGACTTGACTCGCTGCTTTTGCCGCTGTCGCTGTCGCTGCAGCGCTGCCCAAAGAAGACAACTGCAGTGCACACAAGTCAAAATAACACCCGACAAACGTGTCGCAAACGATCTTCCCATAAGCATCACATTCCAATACAAATAAAATAGGATATAATTTATTTTATTGTTATGAATCCTTTGTAAATAAAATATTTAATGTATTTGATTCTCTCGAAAAGATTTTTGTCACATAATATATATTATTTAGTTTGTATTAGAATGGAATAAAAATTCAGTGTTCACTTCATCAATAAACTATTAAAAAAATGTATATTTCAAATAAAGCTTAATAAATTGTGTTTAAATAAAATGTCAATGAAAAATCCACAGTTCATGTTATATTTTGTGATAATTAATATCTAAGTAGATTATATATTCAATCGATAGTAGCTATTCTTGTTCATTCAACTGAAAAGTTTAAACCGAAGTTTTACAAAATCTCTTGGAGTAGCAAAATTGTTTCCAGTATATTATGACAAAAAACTATGACTATTAAAATAAAGACATCGTAGATCAAAATTGAACTATTTTTTTTCAATATTCTTATTGTGTGATATTCATAATAACCACAATAGTCAAATTTTTAATTAATATGTAACCACAATACATATTTCATATGCAATTTCATCAAAAATACAAAAAAATTGTTTTCATAGCTTGCCTACGCTCGATTCTTTAATTATAGAGCACACTTGAATGTTTAAAAATTTGTATTACATAGCATTATAGTCAATCTTTTAATATAATGTAATTGAATTGATATAATTGAATATCTCATGTAAATCACAATCGTTATTGACATTTTTGTCGCCTATGCCTGAGCACGCCGAGCATTTTTCAGTCACAAACGCTATAACGTCGCCAGCCGGATGCTTTGCTAGCTTTTTCTCAATAAAATGGAAGAATAAAATGCAAAAAAAAAGAAAAAAAAAACCAAAAAGAACAAGAAAAAGAAAAGCAACAAAACAAATGAATGCAAAGAGAGCAAGCAAGAGTGTGTGTGTGAGAGTGGATAGAAAAGAGCGCTCAGTACAGTTTAAAAATTGCGTTGTTCATAAATCAGTTGCAATTAAAATTAACTGGAAAATGCAACGCTAATTAGATCTGCGGTCTGCTGTGAACGTTGCGGTGTTGCACTCACTGTGCCTGGGACTGTGTAGTGGGACTTGAACCGCGCCTGGAACCTGGATCAGTAGACTGCCTTAACACTGAGCACGGAACACGAAACTGGCCGGCACTTGAGCACGGAACATTGGGCGGGGCGGGTATGATGTGATACGGTATTGTGCGGTGGCAAATATATTTAACAAATTGCAGCAAAAACAATGCGTCATTTGTTTAACAACAATAATAATAATAATAATAATAACAACAGCAACCACAACAATAAGAACATTGAGACAACAGTAACAAGACAGAAGACAGCAAACGCGCACGACAAACACGATATCATCGTACGACAGCATTTTGTTACGTTATCACGGCATAAATGCACCACTCGTCGTCAGCCGGCAACATCAGAATAACGTCAAAAAGGGAAACTAAAAAAATAAAAATAATAATAATAAAAAACAGCAACAACAATCACATTGTATAATGGTCCTTGCTGCACTTTCTCACTCTCTCTCTCTCTCTCTCAGCTCGCACGCTCTCAGTCGCTCTTTGCATCTGACTCTCTCTCTCTCTCTTTCATTCTCTCCTTTGCTCTCCCTCTCAGTTATCAGCCGCTTGTAACAGAGACGCAGCAGCCAAAGTAACAGTAACTGCAGCAGCAGCGACGTCAGGACAAAACGGCTCTCTTCTCTCTCTTTTTATATGTATATATATATGTCTGTGTATTTGCTTAGGTGTGTATGTGTGCTTAAACATGGATGAACGAACGTCAAATAGAACATGTGCTAATGAATTATCAACTGTCAGCATAGCGTAAAGTGCAAACACTCACGCGGACAACGCGGACGAATGGACAAAGCAGGATGAATGAATGGCTGAGCACAAAAAGAAAGAAAAAAACGGAATAATAATAAAGATACACGCATACATATCAAATAGTTTATATGTTTAGCTGTGTGAGTGTGTGTGTGTGTGTCTGTGTGTTTGTAGGACAATCCAAATGGTAGCCTACTTAATAGAGATTGTTAGACACTGTGCAATCAACGGCAAATGAATAACAGCTTAATGAATGAGTGCAGTCAAACTGAACCAACGAGTGTAAACGTATTGTGAGTTATCGCTTAAGCCGATTAACACCCCCTCCCCCTAACCCTATACCACCAGTCACATCAAAAGTCACAAAGCGATGTGGCAATAAAAGCTTTCATTTAACAATTTAAAAAGTGAACAAGAATAAATAATAACCAATTTTATGATGGATTTTTAACAAAATATTTTTTATATTTTCAACTAAAAAATAATAATAAAAATTATTTGTAAATTTTGTATTATGGTTATGGCCAATTTTGGTAACTCTATCTCTTATAGTCTCTGGGATCCTTTTGTTCATTCCAACGAATACAATATACCGGTAGTTTTGCCTAATTTTTAAGTAACGGGTATAATAAGCATTCAATAAGAAAATTTTTAAAAAATTTTCAATGGACAAATGACAGTGGAAATGTCTATTGTTAACCTTGGGACTGAATTGCGATTATTTATATCTTTTGCAGTCCCAGCCGTCCGCATAAATTTATGTAGCACACTTTCAGGCGCCTGTAAACGCAACTTTTCGCAACTTGCATTCCTATGAGTTTGTCTGTGTGTGTATGGAACGCCTGTCTGTGTCTATAAATATATGTATATACATATATATACACACGTATATACACATATGCATTTATAAATGTGTGTGTGTGTGTGTCTGTACCAAAAGGTAAATGACATCAATGGAGGTTGGCTGGATTCTCAGTAGCTAAAGTTTGACGCTGACGTCGACGGCGACGACGACGGCGACGTCAACTGCGACGGCAGCATGTTTACTTTTTTGCTTGCATTCTCTGGTCTCGGTCTCGGTTTCCGTTTGCTGCTTGCCTGCTTACAGTTTCCGGCTTTGGCCAACACTCACTCACACTGAGGAAGAATTTCTATGCGCGCGCCTAAATATATGCAATGATTTTTTTGTTGCTCCTCTTGTTAGCTGCCTGCCTTAACAAAGTGCTACAAGAGGGCGGCGCGTTGGTAAATGTTACTAAAACATACACACACACACATACACACACAAAACACATCTTAAAGTTTGGCTACTTGGCAACCTCTTTAATAACTAATCAGACCAAAAATTTGGGCAATGCCTGCAAGGCATTTGTCAAGTTATTGGATGCGTTGAAAACTTTTTGAAATCTAGAAATTGCCGCTTATTGTTTGCTGATAACTGAAATCAAAGCAGGCGTAGGGCGTGACACTCTTTAGGTTACTTTGTCCTGTAAAATTGAAAATCATTCAATTGTTCAGTTATCTAACGAAACCAAAATGCTCTTTTTAGTTTCTTAAATTTGTAACAATATCTGGCAAAGAGATTAAGTATTGTAATATACTAAAAATTTCATGGAATGCTCAAATCTCAACATTCTTGAGTGCAATTTGAAGATTTAAAAATATCATCTTTAATAAATGTTCTAGTAACAAATTTTCTTAATAGAATGTTTCAGCCTAAGATAGTTTTAAATATTCAGCATTATTCCACAAAATTCCAACAACGTTCCTTAGAATAAAATGACTTGACTTTGAGTAAAATAATATTTAATTTCCTAAAATAATGTTTCAATCTCAGCATTTCTTAAGAGAATAATTCATAAATTTTAGTATAATTCAGTTCGTTATAAAAACCTATAATTTCATGACTTTAAGTTTCAGATTGTTTTCATTGCAAATATTTTAAAATATTCAAAAATATTTATCAATTAAGCAGCATTTGCATAAGAAATATGCATATATATCTGCATATAGATTCTGCAAAAGTCGATCACTAATGTCAACACTTTAGTCTAGACTCTAGAGAATGTAAATTCCCAGATAGTTTTTAATAATCAGTAGTATTTTTTAAATATTTTCCAGTAATGATATTCCTGAAACTATTGTTTCAGTCTCAATATTCCATATATAATTAAAGTATACTCAATTTAGGATATACATGTATACAGATAATTTCAAAATCGAATTTCATTCTCGAACAATTTACATTACTTGAGTTTTAATATCAAATAACACTTATAAGAATGAGTACTGATTTAAAATTTTCGATCATATTGTAAATGTTTGTTTTAAATACACAAACAGATATAATGATTTTTCTTAATTTCTTCCGAATTGTGACAATATTCAGCTGGTTTTGTGAACGCACTTGAATACCCTTTCCTTATTAGGAAGCACAAGAAAACGGAAAATCAATTTGGGGGCCAAGCAAGGGAAAAGTTTACTAAGTAAAATAGTTTGGTCTCTTTGGACTTACCGCTGGGATCGTGATGGGGTGGCAGCACCTGCTGTTGCTGCTGATGATGATGATGCGGATTGGGTGCACAGAAGGCGCTAGATCCACCGCCCAATGTGGGCGGTGGCCCAGCCGGCGGTGGTGGTGGCGGATATGCACTGGCCCGATATGAAGGTGGCGGCGATCCGACATCACAACGATCCGGCGGCACAGGAGGCGGACCACCAGTTGGTGGCGGTGGACCATAATGACCCTGTGGTGGTGGTCCACCATAGTGGTGCGGCGGTGGTGGCGGCGGTGGGCCACCATGATACTCCGCCGCCTGTTGATAATGATGGGCGTGTGCCGCATGCGCTGCATGGGCGGCAGCATACTGATGCTGATGATGCATGTGCAACACACCGCCCCCCGCAGGTGCCAGCTGGTGGGCGTGGTAGGCGGCTGCGGCTGCGGCAGCTGCAGCAGCGGCGGCTGCATAAGATGGCGGCGGCGGACCATGATGATCCGGCGGTGCGTGCTCCGTGTGCAATCCCAAGTCCGGCGCATGATACATTCCCGCACTGAGCGGTTCACCTGGCAGTAGCACGTGTGGTGCCGGTGGTTGCACTGGAAGCGGCGGTGAACTATGAGCTGTTGACAGAAAAAATGGCAAAGTATTTGGTAATAACCAAATGTCATATATTAGAATGATGGACAATTTATGCGACATTATATTCATTCTAATTGACGCATTCAACAATACAGAAAACACAATGATTGAATATGTTTGGGAATAAATTTAAATATCTGTCAGATACTTCTGTTTTCATTTTAAATAAATATCCCTATTTATTGATTTTAATGTATATAAATTTATCGAATATATTTTAAAGCTCAAATATATTTATGAATGCATTTAAATATCACTCAAACTACGAATACTAGTTCAAGTCGATTGAATATTACGATTAGATTCAACAACTTTAAAAAATTGCTCTAGTATAAAAATATAATGAGGGAAATTTCATTGAATAGGTATAAAAAATGTGTTATTAAAAATCCGTGACAGCAACGAATATTGTTTTTAAAATATAAAATTAAAAAAAAAAGTTTGTTTGTATCAAAAACTTTAAAAGTTACTATTATCTTTTGAGTTTAATAAAAAATTATGATTTAATAAATAATTTAAATTTATATTTAAAAATCATAGAAAAACTTTTATTTAAAATTGTTGATAAAATTTTATTTTTATGTAACAAAAGGTAAGAATTAAATTTAATTCAATAAAAAATGAAATAAAATTAAATTTAACTTTTATTTTAAATTTTTATCATGCATAATTACCAATAAATTACTAAACAAAATTATATTTAATTATTTGATAGAAACTAGAGTTATTCCATGAATTTTGTAATGCAAATTTAAATTAAACTATTTTATTTATATTTGAATTCAAAAAAATTCGACTTTATATTAAAGTTGATGATACATAATGAAAATAAAAGTTTATCCTTTCTGAGGACTTGAGTTTTTTCAACTGATTATTCTTATTTGCAATCCTTGATTCAGTTGGGCATAAACACAATCAAAGAAATATCCCCAATTAGCATTTAATATATAGAAATGTGAATATATATATATATGGATTGTGACTTACCCTCGCTGAGTCCGGAACTGGCGCCAGGTGGCAACATGCTCGACAAGGCGCTGAGTGGTGTGTAGGATTTGGGTGGCTCGACGGAGCCGGGACGCAGTAGACGCTCCTCGGTGACGCTGGACTGGACACGGTATTGCATTTTACAATAGGCCTCCTGGGCGGCACCATTGCTGGCATTCACATAGACGCCGGTGATGGTGACATCCGTATCCTGGACGATGACAACACTGGATGACGTTGGTCGGCTGCAGTCCTTGGCATCCTTGGCACTGCTCGAATCACCGCCACGATAGCCGGTGGTTGTAATTGTCGTGTCCGTGTTCGTCTCCTTGGTCTCCTTGGAGTACTTGGAATCGTTGCTCTCCTCAATCATATTGCTTTGCGGTTTATTGCTATTCGATGCCTCCCTAAGTTCCTTAAGCTCTTTGGCCTCTCTGCTCTCCCTGCTCTCCTTGGGCTCCTTCTTGATCTGCAGCTCCGCATTGAGCTTGACAGCGTTGGCTTTGCTCGTTGCCGCCGATTTGCTAACCACCTTGCTTGTCGTCTCCAGCTCATCATAGCTCTCAAAGCTGCTGCAATCGCTGGCCAGATTCTTGTCCAGATGCCGCTCCACCTCATACGTGGCGGCCACAATGGCGCTGGCATTTAGGCTGGCCATACGCTTTCTGGCCAAAATGCCTTTATAGTCACCGATGAGTTCCTCGGTGAAGGCGCTTTTGCGTTTCTTGGGCAGCTGCTTGGGCGGTGGCTTTGACTTATCCTTCTCTTTATCTTTATCCTTATCCTTCTCCTTGGATTTGTCCTTGCTGTCGTGCTCGTCAGCTGCCTGCTGATCCGCCTCATCGCTCTCCTCGACAATGACTTTCTTGTGGCTCTTTTGGGCACGCTTGGATTCCGTCTCCTTGGCTTCGGTTTGCTTCTTCGCTGGCGTTTTCTTTTGCAGCTTCTTCTTCTTCTGCTGCTGAATGCGCTGCAGTTGCAACTCCTCCGCCTCGCTGTCGCTATCGAATTCCCAGTGCTTGCCCACACCACGTCCGCCTGTCACATTACGCAATTCGCGACGCGGCTCCAGAACTGCTGCCGCTGGCGGCGTTTCCCTCTCGCTTTTAACCTTATCCTTATCCTTGTCTTTATCTTTATCCTTATCTCTATCTTTATCTTTGTCTCTGTCGCGATCTCGATCTCTGTCTTTGTCTGGCGGCAAATCGCATTTGTTGTTGTCATCATCGCTGCCATCCAAGGTTCGAATCCGCGGCGGTTGTTGCGTTGCCTTCGACAGCCCCAATTCGTGTGCTGTCCGGGATTCATTCTCATAGAGGCACTGCACCTTGGCCAGCGCATTCAAGGAGGCCATGCGATGTCGCTTCGCTCCGTAGCAGCTCAGCTTCTTCTCATCCTCCGAATCGCTGCTTTCCGTATCTGAACTATCGCTTGGTGGTTGTATAATTTTGGACTTGGCTGTCGTTTGTTTCTTCTTGTATCCAACTGTTGTTGCGCTTGCAGCGCTTGTTGTTGTTGTTGTTGCAACGGTTGTTGTTGTGGTTGTTGCTGCTGCAACTGTTGTTGCTGTTGCTGCTGCTGCTGCAGTTGTTGGTGTTGGCGTATTAAGCTTGCGTTTGGTCTGCTTTTTGTTGCCACCTTTGACAGTTGTTGTTGTTGTTGGTGCGGTTGTTGTTGTTGTTGTTGCTGTTGTCGTCGGCGCAGGCTCAGCAACTGTTGCTGCCTGCTCCTCTTTGACCGTCTCCACCTGTTGTTCCTCCTTCTTCAACTCCTTCTCCCTCTCCTCCTCCCTTTGCTGTTCCCTGTCGCGTTCGAGTTGCTTCAACGGTTTGTTGTCCTCATCGGAGAATTCACGCAATTCCTTTAATGTTGGCAGCACCATTTTAATGGGCTCCTCATCATCCGATCCCGACTTGAAATCGTATATATCCTTGGCCGCATTCAGCGCACTTAGCGATGTTTTACTGCAGGCCTGCTGCAGTCGCGCCTTTGCCGCCGACGTTTTACTGTACTTGATCTTTGGCCGCTGCTTCGCTGGCGCTGCCGAGGATGCAGCTGCCGTTGCTGCTGCTGCTATTCCACTGCCCGTGGGCGTTGCCTCAATCGGCGTGGGCGTACGTGTCGCTGTGGGCGTGGCCGTGGTCGTTGGTGTGCTGCTAATCTCCTCCAGCTCCATGTGCACGGACTCTGTGTTCGAGTCGAGTTGAGCACGTGATGTGGCTTTGGATTTACTCTGCTCCTGATCTCCACCAGCTGTTGTTGGGGCTGTTGTTGTAGTTGCAGCTGCTGTTGTTGTTCCTGTTGCTGTTGCTTGCGTCTTTTTAGCACCTTTAGCTGCTGGCACGCTCCTGGAGTATTTGTCTTTCTTTGTCTCTGGCATTGGCTGCATTTGTTTTTTGGGCGCCGCTTTGGTCGCTTTGCTTGTTGCAGGCATTGGTGGCGTCTCCAGTTTGGCCCTTTTTGCCGTTTGCTTGGCACCCTTGACGCCTGAAGTTTCCGCATCCTTCGGCTCGCTTAATACTGTCTCCGGCTCCTTGGACTTTTCCTTAAACTTGTCCTTCTCCTTTTCCTTCTCTTTTTCTTTCTCTTTTTCTTTCTCTTTCTCTTTCTCTCTCTCCTTTTCCTTTTCTTTATCCCTGTCGGCTTTGCTTGCCTCGTGATCGACACGTTGACGCTTCACATGAATCGGCTTACCGGGATTCAGACTGGCAATGACCTTCACAGCAGCAGCACGAGATTTTGTCTTGACATTCTCCGATATGGACGACTTGAGACCTTCGCTCATTCTCTCCTCGCCGCTGGGCAACAGGTTGTCAAAGCCATGGATCTTAATATCCAGACTCTTGAGCATCTTATTGATGGCTCGTGCTTTGCCATCCTCCTGACGCTCCTCGGCCGTTAGCTTCAGCTGCGTCTTATCCGCTTTATCCGTGCCTGTTGATGTTGTTGCCGCTGCTGTTGTTGTTGTTGCTGCTGCTGTTGTTGTGGTTGTTGTTGTTGCTATTGCACTAGACGCTTGCCGTTTTGTCGCTAACTCCGACTTGACACCTTGCTTTTTATCATCTGCCTCATCCGTTAACTTCTGCTGCTGCTGCTGCTTGCCGCCGACGTTGCGCTTCTTCGACGTTGACGTCGACGTCGACGCTGACGCTGTTGTCGCAGACGCCGCCGTCGTCGTCGTCGTCGTTGTTGCCGTCGTCATCGACGTCGACGTCGCAGCCGCAGCAGCTGTTGCAGCATTCGCCGTGGAACGCTGCAGTCGCTCCGCGACGCTGGAACGTTTTTTCGGACCCATTTCTATGCGCTGCCCAAGCAAGAGACTTTGCGAAGAAAGCGGAGAACAGCGAAGAAAGATTCGATGTAGAAAAGAGTCGAAGATTGAGAAAAAAAAAAGAAAAGAAAGAAAATGTAGATGATTAGAGAAGAAAGAGTCATCAAATTATGCATTTTAAACTGCTTAACTATAAATAAACTCTTAATTCTGTTTCAATTGAATGCACCTGATGATTTTACATGATAATCACAAAATTAATTTTAATTTCTAAATAGCATATGTAAAAAATTCATTTAATAATGAAGTTTATTTGTATTAATTTTACTATCAAGTTGAATGCAGAATCATTCAAGGGCCAAACCACAATCAAAATGACAATTCGCTTAAAAATCGTTCCAGTTTTGGCAAAGTTATGGGAAGTTTAAGGTTGGTCAGACTTTGAGCCTAGCAACTTTACAAGTCCAAATTTTGCCCAGTTTGGCTTGATTTTTTACAAATAAGTTAAACGTCTCAGGATCCAGTTAAAAGTGTTGTTTTCTAGTAATCATGTTATAGGGAGGTAAGTAAAAGTTAAAACTTGAGTTTTAAAATTTTCAATTTTCAAAATTTCATAGGGGGAGCCTCTGCACCAAACCTTTTAATTTTTCTCCTTGTAGTAATTTAAAAAAAAAAATTAAATTCTAACCGTAAACTTGAAAATCTATAAATGAATTAATGATTTTATTGATTTAAAATAAATGAGATAACCCAATTCGATTTGGGAATTTGTTTTTTCTCCAAATGTGTTTATAACTGTGGGTTTAACGACCTTTCTACTTTAAGAAGATTTGGTTTGTTGTAATATTTTACGAATTTATGTCAAAGAGAGCTGCTCCACTGGACGAAGCGACTTTGCACTTCATCTTTCATTATTATTTTCATTTTTTGTCTCGCATTTTGTTCAAGTGGCGGCACGTGACAAACAATAGAAATTTTACTTGAAGAAGTTTCTTCCCAGCATTTGCATGGTGTCGAGTTTCATCATCAAGTCCTGAAGCGCCAACTTACAGCTAGAATTGCTGAAAAGTTTTTCAAAAATTACTCTATTTAAAGGTGTGGAAATCCTGTGTTATATTGTCAGACAAATACTTAATGTCTTTTCAAGCTACTGTAACATTTTTTTAATTTAAGAAACGAGTTTTTTTAATTTAATCAATCCCTTGAAAATCGGTTCAGTTTTAATCAAGTTATGACAGTTTGAAGTTGGTCAGACTTCGGATTTAGCCACTTTACAAGTAAAATTTTTGATCAATTTCACATGATTTTTTACAAAAAAAATGAAAGGTCTCAGAACCAAGTTTAAAGTGTTGTTTTATACTGATTACGATATACGGAGTTGATTAAAAATTTAAGCTTTAGATTCAAAATTTTGATTTTTCAAAATTTCAAAGGGGGGACCCTTAGATATCGAAATAAATATCTTGTAGAATCTAGAGAAAAATATTTTTTCTTTTACGAAATTAATTAAATTTAAAAGCAGAATGAATTAAAATGCCAAATAATGAATAAAATGACATTCCTCTTAAAAATCGGTTCAATTTTGATCAAGTTATGACAGTTAGAAGTTGTTCAGACGGCGGATTTAGCCACTACAAGTCCAAATTTTTGTTCAATTTCACATGATTTTTTACAAAAAAATGAAAGGTGTCAGAATCAAGTTTAAAGTGTTGTTTTATACTAATTACGATATAAGGAGTTGATTAAAAGTGAAAACTTGAGATTTAAAATTTTGAATTTTTGAAATTTTAAAGGGGGGACCATTAGCATCGAAATCGAATATTGGTCGAAAATAATTAAATTTTCTAAATAAACAAACTTTAAATACAGAATGAATTTAGAGGCCAATTGATGATCAAAATGACATTCCGCTTGAAAATCGGTTCAGTTTTGATCAAGTTATGATAGTTTGAAGTTGGTGAAGCTGCGGATTTAGCCACTTACAAGTCCAAATTTTTGTTCAATTTCACATGATTTTTTACAAAAAAATGAAAGGTGTCAGAATCAAGTTTAAAGTGTTGTTTTATACTAATTACGATATAAGGAGTTGATTTAAAGTGAAAACTTGAGATTTAAAATTTTGATTTTTCAAAATTTCAAAGGGGGGACCCTTACCATCGAAATTGAATCTTGGTCGAAAATATTTAAATTTTCTAAATGAACAAAAATTAAAAACAGAATGAATTTAGAGGCCAAATCATGATCAAAGTGACATTCCGTTTGAAAATCTATTCAGTTTTGATCAAGTTATGACAGTTTGAAGTTAGACAACTCTTTGACCTAGCAACTTTACCACAGCCGTACCGGTACAAACGTTTCGGTAATCGGTTCTTGACAGGGAGTTTTCATTCGGTTACGGTTTTAGTTCCGGTACTAAAAATGAAACGCTTAGTTTCGGTTAACGGTTCCGGTGTCATTCCCTGATTGATATCTTTAATTACTGTAAAAGAAACTCTTTAAACTAAGAACCATGCTACGAATAAAAAAAACCTTGGCTGTTCTTTTTTTTTAAGTCAAAAAATGTCATAAGCTTAAAATGCTTATTATCTGAGACATGTTTTTTACATGCTAAAAATATATTATATTAAAATCGATACACTATACCACATACCAAAACACGGTTATCGACCAATAGTTCCTATGGACCGATTTAAAGAAAATTCGGTCAAGATGTAAAAGACTACCCCAAAAGCCTATTCTGTCAGTTTGGTTTATATATCAAGTTGTTTTCAAATATAGTATTTGTAGTTTTTTTATTCAGCACCTCAAACTGAAATATTTACGCCTGTCAGCGGGGGCTAGAAATTTATTTTGGACCTACAATTTTGTGGTGAAATATTCTTAGAATTCAATGAAGTTTCTCATTCTGGTCGACGCTTTCCACCGTTTTTCTCACCCGAACAAATTGACCCGCCCCAACTAATACATATATCAGTGCATATATGCATTACTTATAGTTCCCACACAAAGAAGTTTGGATAAAAATGGAATACGGGGCTCTTCAAGGGTATCAAGTCTTCGGCGTGTCAATGATTACCCTTAATTTTACTAATTACAAATTTTACTTCTTTACGCACGAAGAGTACAGGGTGTTACAAATAATATAACTCTTGCTTAGCTGAGTGATCAATAAGATCATACCCACATTTAAAACCATCGATTTTTTTTCATTGCAATCTCGAAAGTTTACTTCACCCCACTTGAGGGAGGCCCTCAGGCTCTGTGTGAGCCAAGACTAGATTGATATTACACATTATTACACACAATTACATATTAAAATAAAGTGTATGCATGGAGTGTGTGTGTGTGTTAGAGTACAAGTCAAGCTCCAAAATCTAGTTGCAAGTTTATGTATTTACCTCACTCTCGCGCTCTCTTTGGCTGGCGCTCTCTCGCGTGTTGTTGTTTTAGGTGAGCTGGGAATACCAGTAACAGTTTAAGCCAAAGCCATTCCTGGGCATTGGCAGCAGCAGCGCCATTTGGTTGCCGCTGTGCTTTAGTTGAATATATATTATTTTCTTTTTTTTTTTTTTTGTTTGTTTATGTTTTGTATAAATTGTCTTTTGTTTTATTGTTGTTTATTGCTTTTGTGCTCTTGAAGCCTGTAAAATATGCAACACTTTTTGTTAGCGATTTAACATAAACAAAGCGGTAAACACGCATTTTGAACAGATTTCGTCATAATTTATGCATTGCAACGGCAGCGGCGGCTGCTGCAAGCGTTTTATGCAAATGCGCCAGCACTCACGTACACACTTACATACACACACACACACACACACTCATTCCCACAGCCATGTACATGGGATGTAAGCCAAAAAAGTTACAAGCGACATTTGTTTACGTTCGCTCAAATGAGACGATATGGCAACGCCATGCGTAGTTTTGCTCACGAATACATACACATGCACACACTGGGCACGGGGCACATTGCTAAAACAACATCAACAAAAGAAGAAAATACATTTTTACGCACACAAGCACACGCACAATCGGATACACACAAATGCAGTTGAAGGGCTCTATTGAAAACTGTGCGTATTTAGACTCATTTTTAAAATGTATGCATTTGGATTTGTATTTTCCCAAGCAATATGACAACAGCAACAACAACACCAACAAACACACACACATGCACACACATACAATACGAGCATTGGGGAGATGAACGCCCGCCCGTTGGCGTTGACAATATTGATATAGATTGCCTCTTATTGGAAGTTAGTTGCATTACAGAATTGCTGCTTGTATTAAATGTTAATTCACATTCACAATCAAATTCAACAAACAAGACAAAAACAACAAAAAAGAAAGAACAACAGCAGCAGCTGCTGTAGCTGAAGCACACGCACACGCAGCGAAAAATATATTTTTAACACGGACGCCCGACACACACGCTCACGAGCATCTTATCAGACTGGCGCTCTCCATGAAGACGACAAAAGATATCGATATATCGAGCATATCGTTTGCCCAATGACAGTGACAGCTGTGGTTGCCTATCGATAGTTGTTACACATGAAAAGTATCAACAAACTGTTTTGATAAACTATCGACTGCAAAAGTAGCTATATTAACGATTTAAAAATAACTAAATTTTAACAGAATTATATTTCAAAAAGTGTAAAGGTATTTTATTAAATTTTATTTTATTTATTTTATATTTATTTGTTAAAGTTTTGCAGCAGTCAAATATGATTCCAGTTAGAATTTAAAATCGCTATTTGAAAATTGCTTAATGAAATAGAAGTTTATTTATACAGCACACAAATATAACTTCTTTCAAAATATATCTTTTTATTATAATAATTATTAAAATTAAATAAAGAAAAATAAAATAGAAATTGTTTAATAGATAAATTAACATTTATTAAAGATTCATGAAATTAAAGCAATAATTATTAATAAATTATTAAAAAAACTCATGTTTTAAGTTACAAAAAGGCCTTACATATTAGGATAAGACCATTAAATATTGCATGAGTCCCTTTGGTGTTGTGTTCTGGGATTTTTTGAAGTTTGGTTTTTGTACTATTGGTACAGCCTCTTAATTGCTTTGTCTCTCTCCATGATAGATCCGGTTGAATAGCTGGTTAGGTTGTCGCTGGTGGAGGAATCGATTCATCGCCAAAGCCACTATATGAACTCCATTTCTCCAAAGCGTCGAGGGCACTAATCAATTCTGTATTGTTGGGAAATGCGGTTCGAAAATGTTTGGCAACCTTTGAGGCAACACGAAATCCTTCGCAATAGACATTTGGATCCTGTTTATCGAACACAACTTCCGCTTCGTCGCAGACATCAGTGATTTGAATTGCGTTATCCTCGCTAGTTATGCGATTGTCGAGCAACTCGGTGCTTACAAATGGCTCCACAATGATGTTAAATATGCCAATGACGAAGCTGCTATTCTCCGAATGCTCCTGCAGATTCTCGAGTAAACGCTGCAAGAAGAACTTCTCAGCTGCCGTTGGCAGCATACTAAATACTGGCATCAGTCTGGGCCTCTGCTGATTCTCGATGTAGCAATTCAGGCAGCTGGATATCATTTCGGCCATATAATTGCGCACCAATTCGGACTCATCCACCAGCAATTGGAGCACAAGACGCATATAGTTGCCAATAATCTGGACGTCACCGGTGGCCAGCAGCTGCTGGATGTGAACAGTTAGGCGATCGACCAATTGGGCGGCCTTAAAGCGCAGATACGGCTTCTGGGTGGGTGCACCGATGTCAAGTGCATATTCAATTAGTGGCATCCATAGAACTTGTTGCTCCGGCTCGCGCAAGCCTTCAGCCATCACCTGACGCGTTATGCAGAGTGCCAGACCCGGCTCAATGCCACAATCGCGACGCTCGAGCAGCTCTCGGATGGTTAAATCTAATCTGCCCATCAGGGCGAGCAACGTGTACACTCCGCATCCAAGGCCGGGACGACGTTTGGGCTCTTCGACTATCTGATTGGCCATATTGAATACATATTGTATGACTTCTTCAGATTCACGCAAAAGGTGAACCACCAATGAATGCAGCCTACCTCCGAGAGCTTTACAGTAGCTCACAACATCCGGATCGAACTGAAAGTTCTTCACCTCATAGGCGTCGACGAGACCACGAGTTTTACTCGAATGATTCGCCAACTGGAAGAGCATGTAAAGCCACAGATCGACTGTGAACTGTTTCAGGGTTTCCGGCAAATATGTTGGCCTCACCAGCACCGCCAGCATGTGCTCCATTATCGTTTCCGGGCGATTTGTCAGTCGATGCAAATGGAGTGAGAAAACGATACAGAATTTCGGTGATATGGCATACTTTGCACAACGTTCATAGATCATTTTATGATCCAGCAAACATATGATCTCCAGAGAATTTAAATGATTTGATTCAATATCTTTGGCATCTTTAGCATCCAGCAATATGGCGGTTAGCACATTCAATACGGCATTAAACAGATAGATATCCTGGATATATATCTTCAACACCGATATCGACAGCACATGTAGCGTCATATTGATCAATCGTACATCCTGCCAGCGCACAAGGCGATACAGCTCCAGCAATTGCAGCAGATGACCATGCAGACCATTCAAATCCCTGGTGTATGGTGCCATTTTTTTCTGCCGAATACCCGGTCGATAAAGCTGAAAAGGAAAACATGAAAAATTAATAAATTGTTGAGCTTACAGTTTGAGTGTTTATCAACTAAAACAAATGAGACACTTAAAAATGATTACATTTAAGTTGAATTAATTTTTGAATTCATTATGACATTGATTACAAGAAACATTTTAGAAAAATAAAATAACCCAACATTTTAAATAAATTCAAATGAATATATTTTTAGGAATATTAAAAGCAAGTATAAGTGCCAGAATAAGTTTCTGTAAATTAAGATACGGCAATTAATCACATTATAGCTCAATTTTAAATGTATCATGTCATGAATGTGAGAGAGAAGGAATGTTAGTTAAACAGAGAAAGAGACAAAGAGCACAAACAGACTAGATGAAATATCTAAACTATTTCCGACTGAAACTGTAGAGTCTATACTTACATTGTTGTGCCTACAGTTCATCATTTTAAGCCTCAGGAGAATTCGACGGATGTTCTTATTAGCCAACGTGGGAATCATAAAGTTGGCCAAGACCTGACTGGCCCGTTGACGTGTCATATTATCGTGGACGCAGCAGATTTTCTGCAGGAAAGGCACAAATTCGCTGAGCTGTAAAGAAAAAAACAGATTTATAGAAAGTCAATAATGAAACGATTAAACAATTAAGAAAGCTGCAGTCGAGATGCTCGACTTTTAGATGCCCAGTTCTCGTAGTTTTATAGCCAATCGATTTTGAATGATTTATAAATGTGATAAAGATCTAAAAAATATATTACAATATGAATATTTCAAATAAAAAGAGACGACTTTAATTGGATTCGAACTCGATTAGTTCGGTTTGGCAATAGATTTCTGCTAAAATACATTATTAATTGCAATTTAAAAATTTTCAACTGTCTTTTTGTTTTTCAAATTGTTGAAATATTTGCAAAACAATACTTTATGTGTAATAGAAATAATAAGAAATGGAAAAAAAATAAAAAACCTTTAATAAACACTATATAACGTAATTATCTTTTCTGATATTCAATATTAAAATAAACTTGATTTGTTTAAGCTTTAAAATCTCTTTTAGTCTCAGAGATCAGGGAAGCGGATATACAAACCCTTCAGCCTGTGTTCACCTTTTGGTACTGGGCTAATGTAAAAAAAGTGATACTTACATTTAAGGTATTTTCGGTGCCCTCAAGTGGGGAGGGATAGAGACGAGTGAGCAACTGCAGCATGGCCTCCATTTGTACAGTTTGTCCGCCCGATGATTTGCCCAATCTCTTGGCGATGGCAGCTTGACGCAGGCAGCCATGGAAGTAATCAAAGAGTTGGGGATAGCGTGTAAAGAAGATGCGTCCGGTCATGCGATTGCGTAAATGCAGCTGGCCCACATCATTGCGGGCACGTTCGACGCCAAAGATGCGCACCATGAGACCCGATAGCAACAAGGTGGCACAATTGCGTTCAGCCCACTCAATGGCATCGAGACTTTCGAGGGAACATTTAACGCCGCGTCCAATGAACTCGCCCACAAGTTCCGAGAGTTCGCTGCACCGGAACAGAGCGCGCATTATGTTGAGGGCATGGCTGCGGGCGATTGCAGCAGCTGGTCCTGGTTCACGACGCTCGCACACATCCAGCAGCAGGGACATGCTCTTGCTAAAGGTGTTATGCGTGCCCAGCTTGAGTTCGGTGCAAATGAGGGCTTGCAACATGTAGGGAACACCAGCACTGCGACGTGTCGGGCAGATTTCCTTGCCCTCAACATGACCAGCAACCAGTTGCATGGCGTCATCCAGCCAAATGGGTGGCAATTGATTCAAAGCCGGCTCATTGCTCTGCCAGAAACGACGACAGAGCAGCGTGAAACCCACATAGGCCTGCTCAAATGCTCCACGATGCTTAATCTCCGAGAGCAAGACCAGAAAGTGTTCTCCAATATCTGCCACCTGTTGTTTGCTGAGCAAATAGTTGTGTGAATGCTCCTGTTGCAATGGCGCCAGCTCCACCAGCTCACCCAAGATCAGGGAGACTTCCTTAATGCTGCGCCAAGCACACAACAACACCAACTGTGGCGTTATCGATAGCGTATCCATATCTGGATTTGATTCAGCATCAGCTTCGGCATCATTTTCTGTTTCGGTTTCACCTTCGACTTTGACTTCGACTTGTTCTTCAACCTTGACAGCAGTCTCGTCTTGGAATTCAGCTTGTGTTGCTGGCAAATGGCCTTCGGGGGAATCGCTACCGACGACGGGCAGCATTAGTTCACTGACAAGCATACAAAGGCTGAGCAATTGATCGATATACTCTCGCCATAGTTGCTCCTCGGCCAGTTTTGTTAGCTCCAGCTGTTGCAACAAATGTCGGCTGGCAAAAAGCAGACCATACAATGGATTCGTTTTGGCTGCCATAGTTAAATCACCTTGAGCCTGATTAATACCCAAGCGCAAATGTTGCAAGAGCCAGTGCAAGACGGCAAAGTAACGAGGTTCATTGATTGGCAGCTGCTCCGGCTGTGGCACCTCAACTAACACATCTTTGGCCTGGCAATAGACCTGCAACTGATAGGCGGCCGTCACTGAATCCGGCGGACGCAGCGACACCAAAAGCCGCAACATTTCATCAGGCTGCTGGTGTGCCTGCAACTGCATCATTCTTAATATTTGAGCAGCCAGCGCCTTGTTGTGCTCATAGCTGTCACCTAGGCAATGGAATAGATAGGTCACTGTTTGCGATGGCAGCTTGGTTAGCCAGGTGAGACGCAAGCGTTCCATCATCTCAATGCAGTCCTGCATCAAATGCATCGATAGCCAACGTCGTCCATAATTGGCAGTGGGAAACAGATTCAGCATCAATGTGTACATCAGCTTGTTAACAAATTTAATCAGCTTATGATCATCGGGAAGACCGGCAGCAGTTCCTCCCTTCTCCCTTAGCTGCTGTGCCAAATTGAGATCAAGACGCTTGATTGACTTCTGCAATAATCCGCGTCCAATCTGACGCAAGTGTGCACTGGGACTGTTGGCATTATTCTCCACATAACTGAGGATGGCATCCATCTCGAACTGTGTGTATGGTTCACTCTGTCTTGGCGTCTCAACGACAAAGGACAGCGCCATCAAACGTGTATTATCATCGACGCCTATAATCGCTTGATTTATCTGCTCCGTATATTCCAACATGAGGGATTTCACCTGACGATTCTGGCCATTGCTGCGTGCCATCAACATGGCCACAAGTTTACTGCTAAACGGCAATCCACGGTGCTTTATCATCAGGGCAAGCACATTGTGATCCAACTGGACGGCCACCTTGAGAAGCCGTTCAATTGCGGGAAGACGATCGTTCACCGGATGTGCCTGATTAAGTAAACCCACACACCACACGTTGTACCAATCCCTGAACTCAAACTCTTTGTGTGCCGCTATCATCATGCCTGCAACAAGTAGTTAAAGTTCCATTAAATTTCCATTTTTAGCTATAATAAACATTTTATGCATAGATCAATATAACAAAATATTTAAAAATACTAAAAATACATTATGGAACTTCATTTTTTTAAATTCATATTCTTAAAATGTAATAACTATTATTTCAAAGTTTTATTCAGGGGTACCACAGATAACGAAACCAACCGAAAATCTCTCAAAAGTGTAGTTAGTTCAAAGAGATATTCGGTTGGTTTCGCCTTCTTTTTAAATAAAAACCATTTAATTTTTAGTACTGACACCGTAGCTTCAATAAAATTCTTTTTAAGAACTGAAACACGGATCGTTTGTACCGGTGCGATTTTGGGACATTTTCTCGAAAATAATTTACTTTATAATTAAAGATAATTTAAAAGTTCAGTCATGCTTTTCCAGATATTCGTTGCTATGAATACAGAATGAATATAGAGGCCAACCATGATTAATATGACATTAATATGACTGTTTGAAGTTGCTCAAGCCTCTGATCTAGCAACTTTAAAAGACAAAATATTTCTTAATTTTGACATGATTTTTTACAAGAAAATGAAAGGACTCAGAATCAAGTTTTAAGTGTCGTTTTATACTAATTACGATATAAGGAGTTGATTAAAAGTGAAAACTTGAGATTTAAAATTTTGAATTTTCGAAATTTCAAAGGGGGGACCCTTAGCATCGAAATCAATACCTAGTGGAATCTAGAGAAAAATATTTTTTTTAAGAATTTAATCAAATTTAAATGCAGAATAAATTAAAATGCCAAATAATGAATAAAGTGACATTCCGTTTAAAATTCGGTCCAGTTTTGATCAAGTTATGACAGTTTGAAGTTGGTCAGACTTCGAATTTAACCACTTTACAAGTCAAAATTTTTGTTCAATTTCACATGATTTTTTACAAAAAATTGAAAGGTCCCAGAATCAAGTTTAAAGTGTTGTTTTATACTAATTACGATATAAGGAGTTGATTGAAAGTGAAAACTTGAGATTTAAAATTTTGAATTTTCGAAATTTCAAAGGGGGGACCCTTAGCATCGAAATCAATACCTAGTGGAATCTAGAGAAAAATATTTTTTTTAAGAATTTAATAAAATTTAAATGCGGAATGCATTTAGAGGCTAAATTAAGACCAAAATGACATTCCACTTGAAAATCGGTTCAGTTTTGAGAAAGTTATGACAGTTAGAAGTTGGTCAGACTGCGGATTTAGCCACTTTACAAGTCCAAATTTTTGTTCAATTTCACATGATTTTTTACGAAAAAATGAAAGGTCTCAGAATCAAGTTTAAAGTGTTATTTTATACTAATTACGATATAAGGAGTTGATTAAAAGTGAAAACTTGAGATTTAAAATTTTGAATTTTCGAAATATCAAAGGGGGGACCCTTAGCATCGAAATCAATACCTAGTAGAATCTAGAGAAAAATATTTTTTTTTAAGAATTTAATAAAATTTAAATGCGGAATGAATTTAGAGGCTAAATTAAGACCAAAATGACATTCCACTTGAAAATCGGTTCAGTTTTGAGAAAGTTATGACAGTTTGAAGTTGGTCAGACTGCGGATTTAGCCACTTTACAAGTCCAAATTTTTGTTCATTTCACATGATTTTTTACGAAAAAATGAAAGGTCTCAGAATCAAGATTAAAGTGTTATTTTATACTAATTACGATATAAGGAGTTGATTAAAAGTGAAAACTTGAGATTTAAAATTTTGAATTTTCGAAATTTCAAAGGGGGGACCCTTAGCATCGAAATCAATATCTAGTAGAATGTATGGAAAAATATTTTTTTAATAGATTTAATAAAATTTGAATGCAGAATGAATTAAGAGGATAAACCATGATTAAAATGACATTCCGCTTGAAAATCGATTTAGTTTTGACAAAGTTATGACGGTTCGAAGTTGCTCAAGCCTCTGATCTAGCAACTTTACAAGTCAAAAATTTCTTAACTTTGACATGATTTATTACAAAAAAATGAAAGGCCTCAGAATTAAGTTTAAAGTTTCGCTTTATACTAATAACGATATAAGGAGTTGATTAAAAGTAAAAACTTGAGATTTAATATTTTGAATTTTCAACATTTCAAAGGGGGACAAAGGGACCCTTACCATTAAAATGGAGCCACGGCTATGAGGTCTAAAAATAATAAAATTTTTCAATGCAACAAATTTAATTGCAGTGTGAATTAAGAGACCGAATCATGATCAAAATGGCATTCCGATTGAAAACCGGGTCAGTTTTCTTCAAATTCTGACAGTTGGAAGTTTGTCAACTCTTTGACTTAGCAACTTTACCACATAATAAAATAATAAAAATAAAATCATTGAATTTCTAAATAAGAGTTTTGCTTTACTTACACTTGTATAATGTGTTGACGTTGTCATCAGCACCAAGGTAGGTGGGAAAGATTTTGTCTAGGATGCTGCCACAGTTTAGGAGAACGGCTTTAGTGCCCATTGTCTCGACGAGCTGTTGCAACATGAGGCAAACAGCATTGGTTGGCATGCGCTGACGCTCAAACGTGGCGTACACCTGATTAATGATACTCTGTTGTCCTGTGGCCTTTGAGAGCTGCAGGACTTGCAGCAATATATTGGCGCTCATGTGACGTATGGATTCAACGGTGCTCACGATGTGCTCCAGCGAGAATCTCAACAATGTGGCCAGTATGAGGTCATACATGATCAAAGGACGATCTGTCAGATGTATTGCGGAGAGGGACTTGGAGTAGGTGTACAAATGCTTGGACATGTAGACCAACAGATTGGTTACATTGCCAGCCGTCTTCACCAGTTCAAGCATGCCTTTTATTATATCCAATGCCTGTTCCCCATGCTCGGCATAATCAGTCTTTTGTAGCACCAGCAACGAGGCTGATTTAATGGGCAAATCTTCGGCTGCAGTCAAATTCTTGCATTTGGTCAGATAATCATCGAACTCGCTAAAGAAGCGAGCATTGTGACCAATTGATAATCCTGCTATGGAACGCACATCCCAAGGCGTATCCACATGTCGAGCCACGCTTTCGGCCAACTTATCAATTAGTCGCAAGTCTTGGCACTTTTCCGGCTTTAGCAACAGCTTAAAGTCAACCAGAAAGTTGACATGAAAGCGCAAAAGATTCTGTATAAATAGGTAGAATTCATTGCGTCGTGTCGGCGACAGATCCTCATTTGCCTCACTATAAAATAAACAAGTGGAAAGGCTTGAGTTGAAAGTGCTCGACTACGAGATACCAGTAATAAGATACTTATATTTTTGTGTTGATTTTTTACCACCCTATACCTTGCGACTCCTGGAAACCTTCGACTCTACTTATACTAATATTAATACTTGTTATAATATTTTTTTATCAGATTGGGTTTTCCCCCAATCCTTGAAACAAACATTCGATCACTTACAATATTTAGTTTCTTTTATTCGATTAGTATCAAAATTTTCTATCAGGGGTGCCACAGAAATCGAAACCAACCGAAAATGTATGAAGATTTGGGAAATTTTCGGTTGGTTTCGCTTTCTATGGCACACCTGTATAATTTATATTAATTGTTAATTTAAATCATATTTTCTAATTTTTATAATTTCAAATTTTAAGTTACTTTTGGTCACTGGATGTTCACTAAAGACATTTCTAACTGATCTTGTCAATAACTTGTTTTCGATTTGCGGGCGTGGAACTCGAAATTTGAAAAATACTCGCTCTGCCTGTATATATAAGGCGTTTACATGCCAAAAATGGTGCCTCTAGCTCTTAATATCTATAAGATTCTATCATTTGCACAGATATTTGGACATGGCAAGCGATGCTGATTAAGTATTTATATCCTTTAAACTTAACAAGTATATATATAAATATTGCATTACCTGATGGACTTCCAGAATCGGTCCAATGCCCGGGGCACCATGGGAATAAAGCAATGTATCTCCTTGGACAGTGCTTCGCGGCCATAGGAGAAATTGTGCAAGCAAGCGCCGATAGACACGAATACATCATTCAATAAATCGATGGGAACATCAGGTTGATCGATGATTTCCGACAGATGACGGAGAGATTCACACAAAACGCTCAGCAGTGCTTCCTTTGTGTGTGTTGTGTTTGCTCTTTTCCCAGTTTCTTGGTTGGAGAAGAGTCTATTGTGAAGTCGGAATAATTCAAAGTTAATGCATCGAATAAATGCATAATATAATATGGCAGAATTACTTTGTTAATTGTCCACGCAAGGAATGTTTTAGGGGACTGACGAACAGCACGTCAGACAGAAAGGCAAAGGCTTCGGGTTTCTCAAAGAGCTGCTTTACCACAGATATTTGTTCGGTGCAGCTTGTGGCTGCCACAAATTGCAGCACATAATTGCATTGTGCTAAACAACAATAAGCATAAATTTCAATTAAATTTTTGTTGACAACTTGCAACGTGTTTTAAGCAATACTCACAATCTTGCCACTTTGACGGTATTGGCACAAGTGATCCGCGCATCTCGGAAAGACGTTTTGGATGTGCGCATAACTTAAGAGCAGCTACGCGCAGATTTAAGTCGTTCATTCTATAGATATTAAATAAATGCAAAGAGCCGCCAGGCGAAGCGTGCTGACAAGCTGTCAAAATTTAGAATGAAAGTTATCATATATCGACAGTGATGCCAGCAATTTTTCGGAAAAATAGACAAAACGACCAAACAAAACAGGGAAAAAAGGCTGAAAAAATAAAAAATAGGACAGAAAATAGGACAACAATTTTTATTTTTTTATTTTAACAGTTTGAGGGCATCCCTGATTATTTTGAAAATAATATTTTCACCTCGGCCTTTACTTTTAAGTCATATGCCGCCTAATTGTTTTGGGTATTGGTCGAGTAATTAATAAAAAAAATGCAACAAGACTTGTTTGTGCCGACGCAATCCGAATCTTCAGAATATAAAAATACATAAAAATAGAATTTAAATATTTTATAATATACACATTTACCTTATGGTTAAAATAGCATTTAACTTCTCTATTTCAAGACGGTCTTTACTTAATGAACTTGACTGAACCCCCTCTCTACTTCTGCATTTGACCAACGCAGTACTTATACGGTCAGATCAATAGTGACTAGTTCCAAAAAAGAGTTATTTTCCGCTGTGTTTTGATATTTTTTTGCTTCGGCTCAAAACTTTTCATATTTTTAACATTCTCCCATTTTATTAAGTGGATATTGGCGTAGAGATTTTCGGATAGAGGATGTTTGAGATGTTTCCGGCTGAAGCAGTTCGAAATAGGACAAATCTATCCGCAAAAAGGCCAAATTGGCATCACTGCTACGACAGCACGATTGTATTCAGGGCTGCTCACGATAAAAGCGACGGGGAAAACCTTGCGATATATTAATTATTTTTATTTAAAATATACAGACCATTTGCTATGATTGGATGTTTAAGTAAATTATCTAATGTCAAAAGACACCCAGCACTTCTACAGATATGTTTATAAGAAATTCCCCCTTTTAATACATGTTTACTTAACAAAAATGCCATTTTCTTTAACGTTTATAACTTTTGCATTTACATTCATGTTTTCTGATTTATTACAATGTATTCATCATCAAAAAAAATACATGGAGGTGAAAAGAAAATGCAGAAAATGTTATGCTCTGTATGCAGACACTTTACAGACGGCGACCACGACGACCGCCCTTCCTGCGTGTGGAATCGGATGGAATGGGTGTGACATCCTCAATGCGACCGATTTTCATCGAAGAGCGAGCGAGAGCACGCAGAGCTGATTGGGCACCGGGTCCGGGTGTCTTGGTCTTGTTGCCGCCCGTAGCACGCAATTTGATGTGCAATGCAGTAATGCCGAGCACCTTGCACCTCTCAGCGACATCCTGGATGAGAGTAATTAACATAGGATTAACATTCAACATTGTCATGTTTACATCATGATATCGATAACAAGTCATACCTGAGCTGCCAACATGGCGGCGTAGGGGGAAGCCTCATCACGATCAGCCTTGACCTTCATGCCGCCGGTGACACGTGCGATTGTTTCGCGACCGGACAGATCGGTAACGTGCACAAATGTGTCGTTGAAACTGGCATAAATATGGGCAACGCCAAAAACATTCTCGCCATCGCGGACCTGTGGGCCAAGCGACACTTGAACTTCCTCCTTCTGAACTTTAGCCTTCCTGGGTGCCATTGTGGAGCAATTAACGGATGATCAGCAACTGTTGGATAGAAGTAGATAACACAGTTCTACAATTTGTTTTTGTATTTTAATTGCCTGCACATGGCAGCTTCATACACACACACACACACACACAGTTAGACGCACACTCGCAAAAAAAACAAAACAAAATTGCTGCCACTGCAGCATTGTCACAAACAAAACAAAAACATTAATTAATAGTGCACTTCAGACATAAATTTATAGTTCTTATTGTCTGCTAAGCGATTCATGTTTTTGTTCTTAATTTATGGCGTAAAACGTATTTTTTATTTAAAAAAAAACAAGAGATTGTCACAACACGAACCAATTGCGTGAACCGGATATTAAAAAAGAAGGCTATGTAGCAGATGTCAGAGTAGAGTTGCCACTCTGTTCACAATAGTCGTATGAGCTGTCAAGAGTTGCTTATGATTGCCACACAGGAATGGTGCATTTTACAAGATTTCGCCTCGCGCTTGCAGATATCGATAGCATCTCATCAAATTCGATAGTCTCATGTGACGTCAATAAATAACGTTGCCTTGACATTAAACTTATTTTTAATTGATATAAACAAATAAGCTTATTCTTTAGAAATTCTCTATAATGTATACTTATTGACAGTATATTACTTGACTATGATATATAATGATAGGAATATTGAGCGCTCGAAAATTTCTAAAGATATTTTATATTACTTATGATGTAGTATACTGAGTAATTAGCATTTTTGTGTTCACTTTTGTATATTTTAAAAGAAGTAATAATAATGCTAGAAATACTAACGTTCATATGAAAATTGCACTTTTATTAAATATAAGATAGTCGGAGATTTTTCGGATTCAAGGCTGCCACACCGTTTTTGGGTTGAGGGGTGCCATTTTGAATATGTTCCATTTTTTTTAGGTACAAAAAATCAAGCCAGAACGAAAATTTGTTTTGGGTGGCAACTTAAGATTTTGTTCTTAAATAAGTTGGCAGCACTGGTGGTCATATTTTTTTTTTGTGTGGTGTCACAAGATATCATCAAACAGACAGACAACAAGATACGAAAGAGATGTCGTGGGTTTCCGATTACCAGTATACGTGTCTACAAAAGATAGCGTTCCATGCACTGCAACTATCCGGCCTCATCCCCCACCACATCGCCTTCGTCATGGATGGCAACCGAAGATTCGCCCGCTCCAAACACATTGATAAGATCGAGGGTCATTCGCGGGGATTCTCGAAGCTGGCGGATGTGCTGCGCTGGTGCCTTGACATGGGCATACGTGAGGTGACCACATTTGCATTCAGCATCGAGAACTTTAAGCGTTCCAATGAGGAAGTCGAGGGTCTCTTCAATCTGGCCCGTGAGAAGTTCTCCAAGCTGCTGGAGGAGTCCAATCGCTTGGATGAGCATGGTATACGCATCCGAGTGATTGGTAACATTGAGTTGCTGCCAGCTGATTTACAGCGCCTCATTGCCACTGCCATGTTGCGAACGGAGCGCAATGATAAACTCTTTTTGAATGTCGCCTTTGCGTACACATCCCGCGATGAAATCACCCAGGCTCTCGAGTCTGTGCTAAAGGATCATAATGATGATGATGACGATGCACTGCAGCCCACGGACATCAATGAGCGTCTACTGGAGGCATGCCTCTACACCCGCCATTCCCCGCCTCCGGATCTGGTGTTCCGCACATCGGGCGAGACACGGCTAAGTGACTTTATGATGTGGCAGGTTGGAGCTGCTCTAAAAATCTCATTTAACAACAGCTGACGTGTTATCTCTATGTTTCTTTTACAGATCAAATCGTCGGTGCTGTACTTTACGAATGTACTGTGGCCTCAAATCACCATCTGGAACTTTATGGCTGGCATTGTGGCCTACCAAAGGGACAGGTGCCGCATCGAGGATTACAAGCGGGAGGAGCGCCTGCATAGTGCTCAATTGGCCAAATCCAGCGATTTCTATAGCCTGCGCGTTCAAAAGTTTCTGCATAAGATGGATGCCAATCGGCGGAAATTACTTATAGCATTGGCTTCCAATTAATGACCGACAAATTGTTAACTGCATGTTGAATGTTGTTGTGATAAGCAAATAAATTAAATGTAAATAGCGTATTGATCAGAGTTGCCAGATCATCTTTTTTCCCCCCACTAATCTAGACTATCTCTAAATTTAATTTCAGTGCCGCCAGAAATGCTAGAGCCAAATTTCTCAAACAAGTTAGCTATTTAAAGCTAAAAAGTAGCTAATAGTGTTTATAAAGTAATTTATATAATAATAAAAAAATTCAGATTGGTGCATTTATTAAATTTATTATTTTTTTTTTCAGTTTGAAATATCACTGTCATTGAATACTTTTACAACAGACTTCGAATGGTGTGCAAAAACTATCGCTCTTTGATAATTGATTCCCCTGCATTGGTGGTAGCTATCGATTATAAATCGTGTCGAGTCCACAACCACTATGAAAGCGGCGTGCGATTCAAATTCACAAATTTAATCAATAAACAATTGTTGAAAAAAGCAACTATTCATTAAAATCAATTATGGCAAAGCCATTTAAATTCGAAATAAGATAAAATGAAGGTAATTATTTCTATGACGGTTAGTTTTTCGAAAATGTGAGAAATATTTCTCTAGCGCCCCTTTTATGGAATTGAAAGGTTGCCAGACGTGTAAACTATCGCTTAATTGTTTTCTTGTGTTCTAGGTTGCCACATCAATTTAAAAACTTTTTCCTAGCAGGTGGCAACGTCTTAAAAAAATCCGAACGAAATACAACTCTACTTCTCACATTGGTGGTAATTGCTGAAATTACCATCTTGCAAAACTTTTTTTGTTGTACAAATATATATACAAAAAATACACGAAAAAAGTAATAGGCATTAGTTTTTCATAAAATAGTGTAAAACCAAGTACACTTTTAGTTAGCTTTAAAGTTAGTTTTCAGTGTTAAAAGCAATTAATTTGAAGCTCTAGCTCTAGTTTTCTTACACTAGGCGTGACGACGAAAAAAAATCGAAAAAAAAAAACAAATTTCACTCGAAATCCGCAAATAAGATTTACACGCGATCGCATCAAATACGACAAAACTATACGACAAATATTTTGTATATCGTTTCAAAGTAGCTCCAAATTATTGAAAGTCAACAACTAACACGAAAATAAAGGGTAAGTAAATGTGCCTACAATTTGTGTGTATATACATACATACATATCTGTAATGTGAGTGTCCCGTGTGAGTGTGTGTGTCGTTCTGCATGTTGCTCTCTTTCTGTTCTTTTTTTTTTTAACTTCCCTTTTGGTCGGCCGCTGGCGATGCTGTATTGATTTTTTTTTGCGCGTACGCTGTGCCGCCTTGTCTGCTTTGTGGAAGGGGGGAACCTGGGAGTGGGGCTGCTGTTATGGTACATGTTATATGCAGTTTATGGAATATAATTAGGCAATAGAAATTGTATGGTCGAGTTCTTATGTAGCTGAATTGCATGCGCAACTAAACTAATCAGCGCACTTGAGTGCAATTTTCCATGCAAAGGTAGATTTGAGCTTATTTATCAATGCTATCGCTGTCTCTGTCTCGGTCTCGGCTGTCTCCATGAGGTGCGTCTCTTTGGTTCGGTTGAGCGAACCGGCTGCTGGATGCTCTCTGAACCCGAGCTACTGTTAAATGTCAAACTATAAAGTGCATATGAAATTATTCTTTAAATAATTACATATTGTGATTCAACTGCACAAATGTATGTGTGTGTGTGAGTGCGCATAAGTATGTGTAATGTCACGTGTTAATAGGGCTGAAAAACATCTGCAAGTCACTACGAGTATTTTTTTGTACTCACTTCCAAATTACACAATTGTCATGAGAAACAATGAAATTATGAATGACTGGTTCCGGTTCAAGGACTCCAAGCGAACCGGTTCTTTGAACTGCGCTTGAACATCGGTTTTTAGTCGTTAAATTTCCTTTAAATATTTGTAAAACTACTAAAATGTTGAAAGTACGAGTATAAAAAATGTAATGCAGGGTATATTTTAGTTGATCACGCACACTTAAAAATCTTGACACTTATGTCTAAGCAATATGTATAACAAACCCTGAAAAAAACCTCCTGGTTAAATTTATTACAAAAAAATCAAAGGGCTGGTTTTTCAATATGACCACTTAAATTTTAACAAGGATTTTTTTTTTTTTTTCAAATTTTGACATTAATTTCTATACATTTTACGTCAAAATATATTTTATATAGTAAAGTTATCAAACCCCTTAACTTGATATTGAGAAACCAAACCTAATTGTTTTTTAAATTAAATTGTTTCAAATTTCTTAAATAATCTAATTTAAGAATATGATTTTATCATATTTTTAAATTGAATTCTTTGCTCCATAATGCTAATAATAATAATTAAAGTCATATATAGTGGAAAAATATAAAAAAAATAATGAAATTTGTGTAAATAAATAATTGATGAAATAAAACTATTGTTTTAATTTAATAAAAATACAAAAAAAAAAAATTTTATTCTGTAATATTCTTTTTTAATTAAAATTTTTTTTGAGAAACAAACTTTTGAGTTTTTTTAAGAAAGAGCTTCAGTTCAGCCTTTTTTTTTATTAATTTAAAACGTGGAAGTTTTATTCTGCCCTAATCCGGTTTTTATTTCCTAATTCATGGGATTTCAAAAATTATATTTTTTTGCGTTGCATTTAGGCAAACTATTTAAAAATTATATTATTTCACTTTATTACCAATACGCAAAATATTTTTGGAATGAAATTAACACAGGTTTGAGATTTTCACATCCGATAAATCATGCCGAATGTGAAAACAGGAACAGGCCTGATTATTTTTATATTTTTTTTTTAGATAAAGAAATAAATTTTTCATTTTTTAATTTAATTACAATACACAAAAAAATAAATTTTTATTTTGTAATAATTATTTAAAAAATTCCAAAGCCTTTCCTGAACTGATTTATTTGATATATGTATTTCTATCGAATAGGCGGACTTTGAAGAACCGCCAGCCAGAGGACAGCACAAGAAGAGAGTTAGCAAGAGATTTGTTATCAGGAAAGGCAACGTGATCCGGACAATGTACGCAGGAGCATATGCACCCAACGCTGGCGGTGTGCAACAGCAGCACACGGGCGGCTATTATGGCAACGGTGGCGGCGGCGCAGCTGCTGGCGGCGGCAATGGACCACGTCACGAGCGTCCATATTATCCGCGTAATAATTTTGCCGGGGCTGCTGGCAATGCTGCCTCATTGAATGGAGCAGGCGGCGGCGCTGCAGCTGGAGGAATGCACTTTGGCCAGCCGTATGGTGTGATGACCTATGGCATACAAAATGGCATTAGCATGGGTGCCGGTGGTAATCCGTATCGTGGCGGTGGCGCTGGCAATGCAATGCAGAATGGTGCATTCGCTGGAGCCAATGGCATCGCCTTCCAAGGCGGACCACGTGCCAAGAATCCAAACTATGCTCAACGCTATCAGAAGCCGCACAATGGCATGGGCAATGGCGGTGGCTATCAGGGAAGTGGCAGTGCCAACTATAATGCAGCCGCATTGGGTATGCTATCGAAGGAGGAGCGCGCCGAATTGCAGCGGGAGAAGGCCAAGAATCCGGGACGTAATCTGGTGAAGCCGCATTGGGAGAATTTGCAACCGTTTCTCAAGGACTTCTATATCATGCATCCCAATATGCAGAATCGCAGCGAGCAGGCGGTCGCCGAGATGCGTCACGAGCTGGAGATAACGGTGTCGGGCAACGATCTGCCCCATCCGGTGGCCAGCTTTGAGGAGAGCTCATTGCCCCAACATGTTATCGATGAGATGAAGCGTCAGGGTTTCACCAAACCGACGGCAATTCAATCCCAAGGCTGGCCAATTGCCTTAAGTGGACGTGATCTCGTTGGCATTGCCCAAACTGGCTCAGGCAAAACATTGGCCTACATGTTGCCGGCCATTGTGCACATTGGCAATCAGCCGCCAATAATGCGCGGCGAGGGACCAATCGCCTTGGTCCTGGCACCCACACGTGAGCTGGCCCAGCAAATTCAGTCGGTGGTGCGGGATTATGGACACTTGTGCAAGCCGGAGATAAGGCACACATGCATCTTTGGTGGCTCATCGAAAGTGCCGCAGGCACGTGATCTCGAACGTGGTGTGGAGGTGATCATTGCGACACCTGGTCGTCTCATTGATTTTCTCGAGAATCGCAATACCAATTTGCAACGTTGCACCTATCTCGTTTTGGATGAGGCCGATCGTATGCTTGACATGGGCTTTGAGCCACAAATACGCAAAATTATTGAACAAATTCGTCCGGATCGTCAGGTTGTGATGTGGTCAGCCACTTGGCCAAAGGAGGTCCAGGCACTTGCCGGTGATTTCCTCAACGATTATATCCAAATCAATATCGGCTCAATGAATCTGTCGGCCAATCACAACATTCGTCAGATTGTCGAGATTTGCAATGAGAATGAGAAGCCGCAGCGGATGGTGCGACTGCTTAAGGAGATTGCCCCGACCACCAACAATGCGGCCAACAATGGCAACAAAATCATAATATTTGTGGAAACCAAAATCAAGGTAAGTCCCATTAACACATTATCAACTGCTATGATTACATGTGCTACTAGATTATATATGAGACTTCATTTTCCACTATGATATCATTTTCAATACCATTTGTTTAATTTTCTAATGTTAAAACAAGCTATATTTGCATAAAAAATAGTATTAAAATGGTAAACAAGAAGAAACCAAAATAAATATGTTTAATTAATTGTATATTTTTTTGTAACTAGTTTGTCAAATTATCTCTTTTTGAAAATGTGTCTTTTTTAAACTACTTCAGCCGCATGAAATATTTTATTTCTTTATTAAACGTCAACTAAAGGCGATCGATAAAATATTAACCTAAGTTAAAAATAACATAAATAACGATTTTGAATGAAGTACTGAGTTATCAATCAATTTAAATACTGAAAAATTTATATAATTCAATATTTGTTGCATAAAATATCAAACATTTGAAACTGGTTCCTGTTTTAATATTGATTATGTCGAAAATATTGAAATCATTTTTTTATATTAAAGATCTTAAAACTCCGCACATTTTGGTAAATAAATTAAATTTTGAAACGGGCTACAATTTTCAGAATAATATTTACAAATGCGTGAAATCGTAATACCCCATATAATATTAACATTGACGTTCTTTTATTTCATTGAAGCAAATTATCATAATTCCAAAATTATTAATTATTTGAAAACATTCGATTAAAGTCAATGTCATCATAGCAATGCACAAAAATGTTGTAAAGATACGAAAAGAGATTAACTGCGTTTCTTTTCAGGTTGAGGACATTCTGCAAATAATTCGCAGCGAGGGCTACACAGCCACATCGATTCACGGCGATAAGTCACAGAGTGAGCGCGATTCCGTGCTGAAGGATTTCCGTAATGGCAAGTCGAATATATTGATTGCCACCGATGTGGCATCACGTGGCTTGGATGTGGAGGATTTGCAGTATGTGATTAACTATGATTATCCAAATTCATCGGAGAATTATGTACATCGCATTGGACGCACTGGACGTTGCCAGCAGCTTGGCACCGCCTATACATTCTTTACGCCGGACAATGCAAAGCAGGCGCGTGAACTAATCTCAGTGCTGGAGGAGGCTGGACAGACGCCATCGCAGGCACTGCTTGATTTGGCACGCGCCATGCCCAATTCGGCCAATTATCGTGGAAACAAGCGTTGGAATAACAATGGCAATGCCGGAAATACTGCTGGCGTCTATCAGCAGCGTAGCAATCCCCTTAACTATCAGGCGGGCAACAGCAATGCCGGCAACAATGGCTACAACAATCGTGTCAACAACTATCAGCAGCAGCAATATGCCGCTGGCGGCAACAGCTATCAGCCCAATGGTGGTGGTGGCGGTGGCGGCGGCGGCGTTGGCAATTGGAATCGCGGCGGCGCTGGCGCTGCACTTAACCAGCAACCGGGTCCAGATGGCGCCAATCGTAATGGCAATGCCACTTATCGTCCACGTGCCCCCTTTAATAATGGTGGACCGCGTGCCATAATGGGACACAATGGTGCTGGAGCTGGTGCGGGCGGAGCGGCTGGTGGCCATAATGCGGGACAACCGCATATGGGTCAACAGGGTGGTGCGTTTATGCAACCAAATTATAGAGGACGCAGTCAGTTTGTGCCACCAAATGCAGCAGCCGCTGCCAGTGGCATGCCACGTTTCCAGCAATATCCGAAACGTGATTATCAACAGCAGCAGCAGCAGCAACAACAACAACAGCAACAGCCGCCGCCACACTACCAACAGCAGCCGCAGCAGCAGCAGCAGCAACAACAACAACAGCAACAGGCGCAACAGCAACAACAAAAGCCAAAGCATCCCGGTGGCGATGATAAGAACTTTAAGGAATATGCACCGACTGTCGTTAGCACACCACTTGTACATTATACGCCAGCCAATTCGCCGCCAATTGCAGCTGTGGCCGCTGCTGCCGTTGCCGGTGGCGCTGGACGTGGTGGACCGGTGGCAGCCGCTCCAGGTGCTGCCTATATGTACGATGCGGCGGGTGTATTAACAACAACAGCAGCACCCGGCACCAATCCCTATGCCAGCCAATTCAGTATGCCGGCCGCCTACTATGCCGCACAACATCATCAGTATGCCCCAGCCGTGGCCGGACCCGGTCCGGGTGCTGCCATTGAACAGGCTGGCCAACATTAAACAGCACATACTGTTTCATTATTTTCCAAAAACCAAAACAACAACAACAACAACAAAAAGTCCAAAACTGCAATATCCAACAAATTATTGAAAAAAAAAATACTACAAGAGATGCAAGCATACAAAAACACACACAATGACACACCCAAAACACATTTATATATATACAAAGATTTCTGAATGTATAACGAGATGAATCAAACAAGTTTACACATTTGCTGCATATGCATATACATATTTAAAGAATTATTTGAAATACATTCATTTGTTCATAGAATAATGTTAATATGTGTGCATACTGTAAATGTTGTAAGCTCGTATGATTCCAGTTAATCAACGTTCAACGATGCTGTCGAGGCCAACAGCAGCAGCAGCAACAACAACGACAACAACAACAACAAGTACAACAATGTCCCTGGAGGCAGACAAGCAAAAACAAGAAGAAGACCAACAACGCGGACACAAATGGCAACAATTAACGAGTTTGAAAACAACACCAAAAAGATTAAAAAAACAAAAAGAAAACAACCAAACGACAACAAAAAACAAAAAAGAAAGAAAAAGAAAATTTGCAGAAGCACAAGTTACTCCCTTTTTAATTACTACTTGCGTATATTATATATATCTATATATATACAAGATTATTTGTATATGTATGTATATATATATTTATATCATTTTTTTTTTTCATTTATATTTATTATTTTTTCTGCTACAACACACACATATACATATTCATATATATATATATGTGCATACAACTGAGTTATTCGCTTGGCGGCTGCAGCAGCAACAACAACAATAGTAACAACACACATATGGGTAAGCGTGTTAACTATAAAAACTAATAACAGTATTTTTTTTAACTCAAGCTCTTTTTTTTGTATTATACGTTTAACAGCAACAAAAACCAAATACAGCGCCGTTTAAATTGCCGCCTTGCTGTTAACCAACATTTCAAACACCGCTCGGTAAATGAACAACAGCAACAACAACTAGAACAACAACAACATCATCAACTACAAACAGCAAATAACCTGTTAAATTTACAAATTAATATATATATTTTGTAAGCATTCTTTAACGCGTACAAAAATCGCATGTTCTTCGAATGTTTAAGAGAAATATCTTATTCCTCATATTTTTTTAATTGATTATACAAATATGCAAAATATTTTGTTAATTTAATCACACTCACCCCAAACACACACTAACAAAACACATCTACATACACACACACACACACATACACATCCTAGAACTTTTCACAGAATTTGTTAAAATTACTTTTAAGTGTTATACGCACAATGCGTATACATAAATAACAACAACAACAACAATAATAACAAAATCAATATATTCAGTAATTTGTTAAAAAAAAATATACACACCTGCCCACGTATACACTTACACACACTCACACATTGACACACATACAAAATAGTAAGAAAATTGAGAAAAGAAATTTTGTAAAACCTTTTCACTAACTTGGTTGGTATGAAATTAACGGTTTGCTTATATAATATATTCAAAGATTATAAACACAAAATATTTCAATAATAACAAACTAAAGTAAATAATACTCAAAAAACTGAAAATATTAAGACACATACACACACAGACACATACACTGAATGAAAAATGCAGCTAATCGTGAAAGTATAATTGCTTAAAACCAAAATGAACTGATAAATTTGAAAACAACAAATATTTAGAAATTTGTAAACTTCAAAAATGAAAGGAAAAAAATCCCTGAAAGGGGCAATAAAAAGCAGCACTGCTTTGGTAGAAGTATGTAAACGAATCAAGAGTAAACAATGAGATATGTATTGGAAAAAAAAACCACTTTAAAGCTCGAGTAATATATATATATCGTATATATATAGTTTTTTTTTTTTTTTTTAATATATATATATAATTTTTTTATTTGCATATCTTGAAGTTGAAACGCGATCTTGTTTATTTATCTATATGTATATGAATACATTTTTTTTCTTGAATATCTTATTTTCTATAGTCTTAAATGGAAATAAGTGCATCAAAATTTTTGATCTATTTAGAACTACTTGATACATACACACTCGCAATACATGATGTTTTTTTCAAAAGTTCTATGCAAATACTGGAAAAAATCAAATTAAAAAAAATTTAATTTACTGAAAAAAAAGTATGAAAATGAAAAGAGAAAGCATAAGAAAAGAAAAGATAAGAAAGAAAATACGCCACATTCATCCATAAAAACAAGAAAAAAGATGATAATTAAATATGCAATGCAGAACACAACAAACAGCCATACACAGAAAACAATAATAATGATAATACAGTGAACAGGAATGCATATATATGCATATATATATAAAAATTATGTGTATGGATATATATGTATATTATAGAGATGAAACACAAAAATCAAAATAACACATATATATACATATAATAACAAATTATTTCTTTTGTTAGTGTTGTAGCAGCGGTTTAATATTCTTTCGTTTTGTCATTCATCATCGATCATCATTTAAAATATCATAGATAAGAAGAAACTATCTGGATTGGATTAGCCTCCTCCCGTCGCCTAGCCTCGCCTTGTCTGTCGACTCTCGCCACGCCCACTCTAAGTGAGATTGGCCAAATGAAACAACAAACAGTTAATTAGTGAAAGTTGTTTGCTTCTTTTTTTTTGTTTGCTGTTGGTCTAAAGTTGTTGCCCAGTGTTGTGCAATAGGTTTGGTTTAACTTTGCCGATTAAACAATATCTAGTATTAAACAATTTTCTAAGTTCATCCTCAAAACGAAAAAAGCAGTACAAAGTTGTCTAGCAAAAGAATAGAGAGAATAGGAAATACAATAAAAGTTTAGCAATAAAGAGACACAGGACACAAGGGACAACAAACACGTAGAATATGTTTAGCATCCAAAAACCATTTTTCTTTAACAACAATCATATATTTATTTATATTCATATATGTACGTCTTTAGTAACTAAATGAATGAAAGGATAGAAAGAAATATATATATCAAACCATATGGATCTCCTTGTAAGAAAAACTACATTTAAATGAAAAGAAAATACATATATACAAACAGGAAATGAAAAAAAAAGATACCATAAGTGGAAGACATTGTTTATTATTATTATTATTTTGTTTTGTTTTGAATATTCTTTTTGTTAAACTCTCATACGCTTAAATTATTATTTTTGTTTTAGAAACTGAAAACGAAATACTATATTATTTTTTATATGTATATGTATACACCACGTTACTAAGTGAAAAAATGGACCCAGGCATTGCTGGCGTTGGCTGGCGGTACGGCGGATTTCAGTCAGTCCGCCACCCCACCCCGCCCGCTGTCTAGGCATTTTTTTATGCAACCGAATTGTGATGATGTGATAGACTTATAAAAAATACTAATTATTAACCATATTAAAACAAAAACGTAAACAAAAAAAAAATTATGTAACAGCCGAAAATATATAAATATATATATATATATATATATATATATTTGTATATGTATGCTCATATATATGTATTTGTATTATTGTCGTTTATATATGTATATATATACCATATATATATATATAGACAATGTCTGATGGCTATGCCAATGCCAATTGCGATATATGGCTATTAATAATATGTATTATGGATGACATGAGGCACACATTTTTTTTTTGTAAGACATAAAACCTATAGAACGCGATATTTGTATTGTATTATCTATAAGTTGTTGTGAACACACACATACAGACACAGGCACACACACAGTCAAACGAAACTAAAGAAACGAAAACAAAAATGCAAAAAAAGAGAAAAACTAGTTGAAACTGAAACTGATAAAATTTAAGCGTAACAAACTGAAAAGATGCAACGAAAAAATGAACAAAAAACAAAAAAAAATCGAAAAAGTTTATGAAATTAACTCTGCAATTTGTAAAGTTGAGGCAAAATTGTTGCCATCCTTTACTCAGTATCAAACTCTCTCTCTCTCTCGTTGTCTCTCTATCTCTCTTCAATCTAACCTTAACTTACTGTGTCTGTCTCAGTCTCTCTAATCTATATACAGATATATATATATAGTATATATGTGTATATATTTTTACAAATATATATATGTACATACATACATATACAACAATAATATATAGATCATATATTTTTGAAAGTATGAAAAATGCAACTTTTGAAAAAACCAAAAACGTATAACCAAGATGAAATACGCAACGTGTCGTAACGTAACGTAACTTTGTGCTACGTGAGCAAACATTTCGTTTCGAATTTGTTTAGAAATATACAAAAAAAATAAATAAAATAAAATAAAATAAATAATAATAAAAAAACGCACGCAAAGCAGCCAAATTGAGATGAAAACAAAATATGCCGTTATCTTTACAAATCTATATTTTGATAATGAAATGAATTTTTCTGTAAATGTTTTTTTGTGTGTTTATTACTTTGCTTCAAGCGTATCTTATGTTTAATAATCATTCATTTTGTTTATATACCTGCATATATATATTTATATATATATATAAATCTACATACATACATACCATATGTATATAGATCTATAAACTACGTCAAATACAATACAATACATACTTTTACATACTGCATACATTTATCAAAAGCCAGTCGCTGGTTACGAAGTGAGTGAAAATGCATTTAATACAGTGCTGGCCGCAAAAACGTTGCCACAATTGCCAAAAATGCACACACACATACATACACTTACATACATACACTTACATACATACTTTTAAGCGCCAAAGTTAGATGCAGCTTTTAAGACAAGAATTTTACACATGAATTAAATAATTAAAACAAAAAACAACACAAATTGGCAAAGTCAAAAGCTAAAAAGCAAAATTGTTTTAGCAAAAATTAAAAAAAAAATTGAAAATGAAAATGAAAATAAAAAGTATAATAAAAAAGTAAAGCAGCATTGTAAGTGATAAGGAAAATTTGGAAATTTTGGCCACATTATTAGCTAAAATGGATTGAAAAGAAATGAAAAGAACATAGAATGAAAGTTGAGAACGCGAATGAAAAGCGAAAACCCCATTGTGATACAGTTACAAAATAATAAAAGGAATGTGTAGAAATACGTAGATACATACGTTAAATGTTAATATTGCTCGTAACAATACATATGCATATGTATGCATACATACAGATATGTATGTACATTCATAGGTATGTAAATCAGCAATGACATTTGACGATGACAATTGACGATAATCAATAATACAATTTATTATTGTCATGATTGTATTTCGACAACAAATGTGCAGAACGTTCAAAACTTCAAGAAATGAACTAACTTAATAAATACAAACAAACAAATAAACAAACATACATACATACATATAAAAAGCATAATATATAAAAGCAAGCCAACAATTTATACAAACTAGTTTTTAAATATTCACACTAACACACTCCACACTACATACACTTACACACTCACACTTACACACACACACACACGTCTAATCACATGTATAAGCTATTTGGTTAATTTGAATGAAAAACAAACCAAAATGAAAAACACATAAGATATTGTCTTAATTTTTTTATATTTGTTGTGTTAGCAAAGCAAAAGCAAATGAAACTGAAATGAAAATAAATTAAATAAATATGCAAATTCTTAGCCATTTCGAAGGAGCGTGCATTTAGACATACATATACGTACGTACATACATTTATGTATGCGTGTCGTATACGTAATATAGTTACGTACACATATATATATATATATATATAGACTCCTATATATATTTTAAATGTATGCGCAAGGATTTATGAATTGAATGTATGAATTCAACATTTAAACAAGACAAGAAAACTCGAAGATGATGAAAAAGATGAAGAATATAATGACAAAAAAAAAAATTGCAAACTTGTGTATAAGAAAAAATACACGTATAAAACTTGCGCAGTGGACAAAAATATAATTTGAAAATAAATTGAAATCAATTTTATGAAAACTTACTTATTTAAATAAAAAAAATGTTTAGAGCTTAAGAAAACCCAACAAGAAGCACACACATTCAAACCTTATTATAATACGATATATATTTAAATAAATAAATATATATATATATATATATATATATCTATATCTATATACTTATACAAATACATACAATTACAATTTATGTATTCTACACATACATATATCTGCATACATACATGCACATGCATGTGTATGTTTAATTATAGAATTTCGAGTTCGAAATCGAAGTCGAGTTCATCATATGCAACAAGTAAATGAAGTAAACTAAATGTATTCAATTTATCTTATGTATATTAAGCTAATACACACATATACACTCTCACACACACATACACACACCCCAGTCCAACTCCCCCTCCCTGACCTTAAGCAAAATCCCTAAGATCCCAAAACTCCTAGCCCTAAAATTAGAGATGGTCTGAAATATAAGTTCGCAAAAAAATCACATTTTTTGGGCAAACCTTATTAATAAATAATTACATACAACACAATATGTACGAGTATGTTTGCAATGCGAATGATATCTATGTAATTAAACAAACACTTTTAAACAAACTGGTTTTATGGTGCTTTTTACTTTTTATGGACATGAGTGTAAGTGCAATCTATTAACATATATAGCAAACGTAATTGGTAAAAACAATAGTTTTGATGTGGTTCGATCAAGGATTGATTTTAGTAACTTATAAAAAAATGTTTTATATTTTCTTCAAAACTGAGGTATTTAAAAAAAATTACTGAATGGGAAAAAACGCTTTCTAAGAGCAGCTTATAAAACAACAACACTTTTTGATGCAATATACTATAGTTCAAAAACTTCAAGAACATCACTCCCAATCTCACTGCCAATTTTATCGTATCTGAAAGTGTTCTTTCAAATAAGCAGGAAAGTTTCTGTTAAGTATTTCTACGAAGAAATAAAAGGATTTAATCAATTTTTTAAAACAATATATTCATATGAATTCAAGAAATATCAAAGATAGATTGGCCAAACGATTGAAATTAGTTGAATTCAGTTAAATATTGTAGTTAAAAAAATTTACCTGAATAAACTACTTGAAATCAATGTTTCATTTTGTTAAATTTTAAAGTTAATTTATTTTCTTTATCAGCTCAATTTCTATAAAATGTATCGTATGTAATACATTTTGTGACAGAGCTATCAAAACTATGTGCTTAATATATCGGATGTGTAGAAAATCATTTATTATATCAAGTCTATAAATAATTAAAAAAAAACTTATACTCGACCATCAAATTTAAATTTCCCGCTCTTACTGAACTTAGCCTGCCCGTTTTTTTGTTACACATTGACTATTAAAGCAAGTTGGCAGTACTGTACATTTAGAAATCAGTTGTGCCGTCTCATTTCAGCTCAAAAAGTTGTCAACACTGATTTGAATTTTAGCTAAACTGAAAATGCAATAATTTTGAAATTAATTAATATGTTGATGAGAATTTGAAATACGAAATTAAACAAAGTAACCGGTGTAATTTTAATGAAGGTTTGAACTTCGTCAGCCCTCGGGAAGAGAAGTTAGAAAATTTAATTCTAAAAGAAAAAAATTTTATTAAAATATTAAGAAAATGCCATAAAAACTTATGCAAAAGTTTAAGAAATTCTAGAAAAAATTAATCCGAAATTAAGTACAAAAATGAAAAAACACCCAACATTGGAAATGTACTGGTTTTTGTAAGTACAAAAATCAAACCAAATTGGGAAATTTTACAGGGTGGCAGCCTTTGCACCGGGTGGCAATCTTCCACACCAGTGCTGGCAAATATTTAGGGGAAACAATAGCTATTTCTGTCTGAAGAGCATCTAAATTTGTTCATTTTAAGCAGTTTTGTACAGCTTTACTTAAAATATTAATAGGAAAACTTAGCTGGAAATATATATTAAAAGTAGCCAGATTTCCAGCTTATAGCAATTTTTAAATTATTCTAGCTAACGAACTCTGAAAATAGCCAGATCTAGCTTTAAAATAGCTAAGTTGGCAACAGTGCTTTCGTAATCCGATTGTTGTTGATATAAAAATAAACGCGTTTTTCGCAGACGCTGCTAGAAAAGCGAAGGACAAACAAGGAGCGAGTGCTGTTGTGATTGTTTTATTTTTTTTATAAACTTTAATTGTAATCATCAAATAGAAGCGACATTTTTTAAAAATACACTCAGCACGTTTCGTGTGCGTGTTTGTATATGAGCGCCCGTTCCCGGTATCCAAAGCCCCGTGTGCGTGTGTGTGTGTGCGTGTGCCTGTATTTATGCTTGCGATAATGTAAAATATTTACATATATTATCGCCGCTTGCTTTTTCGCATTAATCACCACAAAACGCCCAACTAACCCACGCAAGAGAAGTCCAAAACACCTACGCATCGGTATGTCCTACACAGAGCTTGAGTCGGGCTATCAGGACTTGCGTCAATCAACGCAAAATCAAAGCAGCGTCGGAGCTTCACAATTGCAGCAACAACATCAGCATACGCAGCAGCCGCTGAACGCCCACTCACATCGCGTGGGATTCTATTTGGGCCACGATGGCAATGTATGCAGAAAACGAAAGTTTTTATTAATTACATACAAACATACATACATACATTGCATACTTACATGCTCTCACATCACATCTACCTACTAACACGCATACGTACATACATATACATTTGCTCTTTGCAAATGTCAGGACGCTGTCAAAATCAATACACACATACACTTTGTTGTGGTTTCTGACTATTTGGTTGTTGTTGTTTTTTGTTGACCCTGACTTTGTCAAAGCAGCAGCAGCAGCTCTGACACAGCTGACTGCAACATGCTCTCTCACTCATGCTCTTCGCTCTTGATTTGTGCTTTCGCTATTTTCGTTCTTGAGCTTTTTATGCCGAAACGAGCCGAAACATAATAACATGTTGTTAGTGTTGAGCAAACCAAAATAATGTTCTACAAAGTTGCAAGTGATTCAGGAATAATACTTAAACATTCTCACTGTTTGTCGCGCTTATTTTGGGCTAAGCTGCAATAAATTAACAAATTTAAAATGTCTTAAATTTAATCCTGCGCTTGTTCTGTGACGTATTGGTACAGTCAGCCAAGAAAGTGTTTTGACTAAATAAAAATTTACGAATTTGTATGTTTTTATATTTTTAAAAATTAAAAAATTACAACAAAAAATTACATAAAAATTCCAAAATTGCGTACATTTTAGATTTTGTCAAAATACTGTCTTGACTAACTGTATATACATTGTACATACATACATACATATATGCATAGAGAGGTACAGACATATGTACACAAAACCCAATGGGCAATAGTTTTGAAAAATTCGCGGGCGGCGGCAGTAATAATTACAATGTTAACTCGCGTCGCGGCTGGAGTAGACGGCGACGTCGCCTGGTAGCAGCGACATCATCACCAACAGCTGTGAACGCAGCAGCAGCGGCAGCAGCAGCAGCGCCGAACGAAAGTTCATTGGGATGCATTGGCTCCAATGCAGCAAACTCACGACGCTGGCTGACACATGTCAGCTCAACACCAAATTTAGGTGGTGCGTGAGTTTGTGTGTGTGTTTTTGCGTGTGTGTGTGTGTGTGTTTGCGTGTGCTGTCAGCTGTTACCTGTTAGCTGCTCTCTCATCCCTGTTGTTCTCTCTTTCTCTCTGTTCTTCCGCAGAGACAACATCCGCAAATGACGCACTGGAGCCTCGCTCATCATCATTTTCTTATGCGGTGAACATTACTTTAATTTCAACAACAATAATTACGTTGTGTTTTGTTTAGTTACCGATTGCGTTTTTCGTTTTTTTTGGCTGCATTCTTATATTCTTCTTTAAGTTGTTATCGTTTTACGCATTTGAATTTTTTGATATTAATTTGCTTGCGCGTTTGTTTGCTCATTTGGCGCAAAACCTAATTAATTTGTCAGTACTCTGTTTACATTACATGCAATGTTTGCTGTCGCTTAATTATCTTATTTCATTTGCTCTACCTGTTTGCTTTCAATTTTCGCTGAATTTGCGCCAACCATTTCCACCCCATAGTTAACAATTCAGTTGCCGAATTCTTGTTGGCCGATTTGTTTCAATGGCCCCACAGCTTTATTCAAGACTTGCGGTAAGCTAAAACGGCTGAAATTCGATCAATTTGTAAACTGTATCCTACTTACGACTCCTTACGTCAAATTTAACTGTGTTAATTCAGTTCTTGAAAAAAGCGTTGCATACTTTTCAGTGGCGTTCATAAAATAAGTATACGTAAGCTGACCGTTGGCCTTGCTAGAATTTAACGATAAATAAAACTGTTTAAATAATATTGATTAGTTAGATCAAGTAATAATATAACTAAAATAAAAGAGAAACTTGAACTTTTAAAAATAATTTTAAATCCAGTGCTTTTAAGTATTCTTACTTGTTCGAATGCCTTAAATGATAATAACGGAAACAAAAAGCTTATACAACTTTATCAAACAAGTATACACGGCTCAGAAGAATATGAAAGCTGTAATCAAAAAGTTGGATATGAGATATTTCTTATAATAAAGATAGGGACAAATCTTTAAGTATGTATTTGAAAATTATGTTCATATACAGTTGCGGTCTAAATACTAGTGCGTGTAATGTAATTTAAAAAACTAAAAATTAAGGGATTTTTAATTTATGTAAATTTATTATTTTTATTTTTTAAAGAACATTAAGATATTGTAAATCCAACAGAGAAATTAAAATTATTCAAACAAAACCGACAGACCTAAACTTGTTTGATAGATTTGTAAATTTACTAAACTTTAAAATTTCAAAACTAGTTTTGAGGTGACATATGTCTCTTGTGTTGTGAAAAACACACATTGATACTAATGTGAAGCAGATTCCAATGCAGCCAGAAAGGCAAGCGCTTTTTGTTTTTTATTCAATCAATAAAGATTTTAGTAAATTGCAACGTTTCTTCAATTCGGAACATGTTTGATTAAACAAAAGTCATTCACTTTATGGTGTTGTGCGTAAGTGCAGTGATAGTTAAGCCTCTTGTTTAGTATTAGACATGTTGAATTTGTCATGCGTCATTTGCACACCTTCAAATCGTTACTTGAAAGCTGTTTTAAGTAGAATGTTTATCAAAATAAGTGCAGCCTAATAAGATTTGTTTTAGTCGTTCTCAATGTAATGCCAGCTCTCTCGCTCTTGCTTGTACTCCTCTCTCCCTCGCTGCCTCTCTCACTCTCTCTGTGTGTCTCTGTAGCCGGACGTGTATGCTACGAGTATTTAAGTTTTTTTTGTGTTGTTTTCGGTGTCGTTGTCGCTATCAACAAAGATAACGTATTTAAACAATTGCACACAAAGAGTCCAATAAGCAACAAAAACAACAACAACAACATAAAGAAAGCGCTGTCGTCTTCGGCTTTGTCTCGAAGCTGAGAGAGTAATTAACATGATCATCGCAGAGAAGACCAGACTGATTGGCGCACTCTCAAAAGTCGCTCTCCGCTCAAATAGCTTCGATTCGGTTCGCATGCTGATAGGGATGGGCGCGTGAAACTCTAATTATCATAAACTTTGGCGATACGCGTCTTGTAAAATTACCTGCAATTTCGATTAAATCCAAGGTCCCGACTAAATCGATATGTTTGTCGCACACACTATATAACGACTAGTTGTTGCAAATCTAAAAAGGGGTCATTAAAAAATATTTACTAGAAATAAATACGTGCCGATTTGTTCTGTAAAGAGCGTCAAAAATTGTAGGAATTTCAATGAATCATGCTTGTTTTGCAATGCAAATTTGATTTATGCATAAAAGAAGAAATTTACTTTAAATAAAATGTAAATCAGTCTGTTTATTTACATACCCTTTAAAGACAACGTCTTTCATAGTCCTCAAGTCATCATAGTTTCAAAAGATGCACAGCTAGGGTAAAAGTTACTTAAAACTCAAAGGAAATTAGTAATTTTCTTGATGATCATTTATGAGACTTTACAAGCGCTCGCGACAAAGTACATCGTATCTTCTAGTTGATTCTTTAATTTTAATAGTCAATGAGTTGGAATAAATTGTTTGTGATCTTTGTATGTTTTAAGTTCGTTTCATTTAATCAAGAAAATATTCTCCAAGTGTTAACAATGGGAATAAGTTGCCTTGTTTTTAGGTAAAGTTTTATAGTTATCGCAACAGTTAATTGGGAAATTATTCAAGATAAACAACAACAGGGGAAACAAGCTCATAGTCTCTCATAATCGATTATTCATTTAATTAAAGATTGAATGCATTCTAAAAGCCTTTCGAAATACTCACATTGTGCTTACATCATCGATATAATCGCTGCTATTATCGAAACATGCGATGGTTTTTTATCAATAGTATTTTCTTTTTTCTTTCGAAATAGTTCACGTTATAATATAATACAAAATATGATGAAAAAAACGCAAAAGTTTCGACGGTATTGATAACAAAATTGTATTACATTTTTATTTTTATTTTTTTTTTACCGAAATGTTTGAAGTTTTAATGGTTTTAATTTAATGTTAATCTCTTGATAATGGAATGTTGAATACTATTAAATGAATTGTAACTTTTATTTAAAATATATCGCCGACGACGCGTCGTGTCTTTAATTTGCCCATCACTAATGTGGATCGGAGCAGGGCTGATAGCCGATAGCCGTAGTCACAGTCGCTGCCGTGTCGTGGCTCACTGTTCAGTTTGTTGCGGTGAACGGCGCGAAATGCTACCCAAAATAATAACAAGTAAATCAAAAATACAAAAGCAAAATAAATAAAAACGCCGCGCAATTGTTGTTGTTACTGAAATTTATACATGTGCCATTAAAAACAACAACAATCGGGAAGAACATTGAGAAATTTGTTGTAAAAAAACATCATATAAAAGTGAAACAATAATTAATAAGGCTTAAAAACTTGGCCAAAAGTCAAACAGTTGCATGGAGTGGACATGGTTCAAGGATTGGTGGCGCCTCAAAAAGCTACGTTCGCGTCACCAACGTCACAAAAAGAAACTGGAGGCAGCTGCCGCTGCCAGCATCACGCACTCGACAGATGAGGCCAACGATGCGGAAGAAGGCCACGTAAAGCAGCACGGACTGCACGGAGGAGGAGGAGGAGAAGGAGGGCAGGAGGAGCGCAGGCACAGCCTGGACACGCATACGCGGCGTAGGCGACGAGCACGCGATCGTTTGCACCGTAATCGGTTGAAGCAACGACGCGCTCAAAGTGTCGACGCCAAGGGAGTTGGAGAACAGCTAGAACAAGGGAAGGAGGCAGGAATTGGGCTGGAGATGAAGGTGGAAGAGGAGGAGGAGGAGGATGATGGCGAGTATGGGCCATTCAATGTTAGCGATTATACGGATTATGATTATCGCAATGCCAACGGCGACAATGATGATGAGAGCGACGATTTTTGCTATTGTGACGAGTGCCTCAACGTAAGGTGGCCCTTATCGGGCTTTATTTTGAATGTGTGAATGTGTTAATATCTAGGTGTGTGTGGGAGTGGCTATATGTATCTCTGGCCTAAAATATGTATTGCCCGTTAATCAGTTGCGTCAACTAAAACGCCGACAGCCGCTAATTGAAACGTTAAATGAGCCAAAACGCAACAGAAATGATCAAATGTTCGTTATTGCTAAACATTTTACCGCTTATAACCGTTTCAAACCTGGTGGAAATTTAAATAATTCTATCTTTTCATATCTTATGACAAATTTAAACCAGGAACTGACTACAGTTTTCCTATAAAAATTACAAAACGTTTATTCATTTCGAGTTATGCTTGCAACTTACACAATAGTTTTTGAGCAAAAAAAAAATATATAAAAAATAAACTCAATTATATCAATTACAATATAATAATTATTTAAAGTCTCTAACTTAAACTCCGTTCAATAAACAGGCAAATACATTTTGAGTTACTTTCGCATAGAAAACGCGATTCGTCGGCCGTTAAAAACCAGTTTTATTGAATTCAAATTCAATCAATAGGAAATTAAAATTGCAGTTACATTTTCATTGAAACTTCTTTAATATCATATTTCTAAAGCCTTTAAGCCAGTTTTAATATTTCAAAGATACAAAAATAAATTGGTTTTATTGATTCACTTCAAGCCAGATTCAGTTAATTAAAAATTCAATTTGTAATCGATTCTGTAATGAAACAAAATAAATATTAAATTTGTTAATAACCGTTTTCATTTGGTGACATGATGAAATTATTGGTTCATAACCGTTTTAAACTTCATATACTAATTAATCAAATATTAATCTGACATAAGCTGACAGATTTGAATCTTAACTCTTAAATTAAATAGATTGTATCCATGCCCATTATTTATTAATATTGATTGTTGTTGACAGCGTTAAATTGATATTTGTTATTACAGTCGAACAACATTATAATAATTGCCTTCAAAGCAAATGTTTGTTAATAAAATAAAGTTCTTATTTACCAGTTAAGTTAAAATTAAAATGATAACATTTTGAGAATTTTTTTTTTACACAAACATTTCGTTTTTTTTTCGAGCCATATTTTTAAAAAAAACTTGAATGTGTGTTGCTTCATTATTATATTTTTGGACAACGTTGGTTTGGGGTTTCAATAGATCTAATAGATTCTAATAACTTGTATCTAAGGATTCTATTTATTTAATAGGTCGCATTTGAATTTTGTACAAAGATTTGGGTTATACATATACTTAAGTGTTCTTATTGGAAAATATATGAATCATTTGGCTTCAAAATGAGATGTTTTCGTGTAGATCGCATAAAAAAGCTCCCAATCTCATAATGAAAACTTCCCCTAGAGAGCGCTGCCAAGAAATTTAGCATTACTAAGCATTTCAAACATCAAAAGTAACTAACAAAATTGTTCTAAATTTATCACATATATTTTGATTTTGTAATTGTTCCGATTCGAAGATAAGCAGAGCGGATCGGGGGCGGGGGAAGAGATGATCTGCTGTGTGAAACAGATTGATAAACTGATAATAATAACACAATTTGTATTCATAGGGCGACACGGACTTTGGTGATAGCAATGACGGGATGGATTCGGATACGAGCACCTCATCAAGCAACAGCAAGCAGGTGGTTGTTGGCATCTGTGCCATGGCCAAGAAGACGCAATCGAAGCCAATGAAGGAGATATTGACACGTCTGGGCGAATTTGAGTTCATTAAACTGGTGACCTTTGAGGAGAATGTGATATTGCGTGAACCTGTACAAAACTGGCCCATCTGTGATTGCCTCGTCTCGTTTCACTCCAAGGGCTTCCCGCTGGAGAAGGCCATCGAGTATGCGCAGCTGCGTAATCCCTTTGTGCTCAACAATCTGCACATGCAGTACGATATCCAGGACAGGCGACGTGTCTACGCCATCTTGGAGAAGGAGGGCATCGAGATACCGCGCTATGCAGTTCTCGATCGTGATTCGCCCGATCCAAAACGTGAGTAGTGTTTGTGCCATTTAAAGATTTGCTCCAACTCATTTCAATTTAATTGCAGATCATGAGCTCATCGAGTCGGAGGATCATGTGGAGGTCAATGGCATTACCTTCAATAAGCCATTTGTGGAGAAACCCGTCTCGGCCGAAGATCACAATATTTATATCTATTATCCGACATCTGCCGGCGGTGGAAGTCAAAGATTGTTCCGTAAAATCGGTAGTCGGAGTAGTGTTTACTCGCCGGAGTCGAGGGTACGAAAAACAGGCTCGTTCATCTATGAGGACTTCATGCCCACAGATGGTATGCTAACTACTTGCTCTCTATGCTCTCCCACTAAGCAATTAATGTACTGATATAGGTACTGCTCTAGCACTGCTCTAAGTTCCAACTGCTGGACTAGATAACCATATTGTCCATTCCAGTCAACTCCACCCCACCCAAAACCCGCTTTCGTTTCGATATGCAAATGTGTATATACATATTTTGGGTGGGCAAGCAAGTCATGTCGGATTATTTCAATATTTCTAGATTATTATTTTTATCTAGATATCGTTTCAAAGCTTTAAGTCTTATATACTAACTGTGAAAGTAAATCGTCATGCGTTAATATTTATAGAAGCTATAGCAAAGATAAAGTTAAAACATTCAGCATATTTCACTTTGAAAAACAAAGATATTTGATTAATGTGGAACCGATACAATAAGGTAATGAAAAGTTATGCGATAGTTTTCAAAATTCTTTTTGGAATTTTTTAAGTTGAAACCTATTAAAGTAAAAGCAATGATTGACAAAAACCAACATTATTCAACACTACAGATTGTCGAAAAGCTTAACGTATTACATATAACTTTGAAAACGCGCATAAGCAAACTTTGTGTCGTAATTTCAATATTTGGAAGCTGCATGATGTGAAGAAAATTTAGTCAATGAAAGTTTCACTTTTTTTTTTTTCAAAATTTTTGTAATGTTACAAAATTGGATGCTGTTGATGCTTACAAAAATCAATTTATTTGTATCGATAATGACGAAAATTTGTATGGGCGCGGAATTATGCAGATTCCCAAAAGATGCTTAAACAAGTATATTATATTAACAACAAAATATTGCCTAAAAACTGTATTGTTAAAGTCCGACATGAGTTAATTGCCAATTCAATAGTATAAGAGCATCATATACATATGCATATATAATATTTTTTGTAGATATCCAATTGAATTAGAGCTTGCACCTTCAATCCACCTAATTTCGATCCTAAAACCATACACTATTAAGCATAAAGCATAAAGCATATAGCATTATGTCATTTGCCCATTGTCTTGCGTCTCGCTCGTTCGCCCGTTCGCCGATCGTTGCTCGCTGCTCGCCGCTCATTGCCGAACTTCCCACAAAAGAAACGAAAAGTGGCCGCCAGTCGAACGCACTGAATCCAGCATTACCTTTTCAACTTAGTATACTTTTCAGGCACCGATGTCAAGGTCTATACTGTTGGACCCGATTACGCCCATGCGGAGGCCCGCAAGAGTCCCGCCCTCGATGGTAAAGTGGAACGCGATAGCGAGGGCAAAGAGATCCGCTATCCGGTTATACTCAATCACTCGGAGAAACTAATATCGCGAAAAGTGTGTCTCGCCTTCAAGCAGACCGTCTGCGGATTTGATTTATTACGCGCCAATGGCAAAAGCTACGTTTGCGATGTGAACGGATTCAGTTTTGTGAAGAACTCCAACAAATATTACGATGACTGTGCCAAAATCTTGGGCAACATGATATTGCGCGAATTGACACCGACTCTCCACATACCCTGGTCGGTGCCATTCCAGCTAGACGATCCGCCCATTGTGCCCACAACATTTGGCAAAATGATGGAGCTTCGTTGCGTTGTCGCTGTCATCAGGCATGGCGATCGTACGCCCAAACAGAAGATGAAGGTTGAGGTGCGGCATCCAAAGTGAGTAACACTCAGAACCTGAGAAGCTTTCGATTCTTATCTTACACTGATTAAATATATCGGTTAGCATTGATCTTAAATACATGCTTAATCTTAATACGGGAAATGTATAAAATAGACACAATTTTACATTCCAGATGTTTTCTCTTATTCTAAGAAACTTTAGAAATTTTTATTTAAAATTAAGCATGAAAAAAAAAGTTCTAAAGACAATAATATAATATACAATCTTGATTAAAGTTGAATGGTACATAAATCAAGGCTGCAAACCATCAAAATTTTGGTAAAGGTTCGGTTCGATGGTTTGAGTCCTAGAGCAAGACTTAGGTTCGGTTCGGAAACCGGTTTGTATACCTCCTAAACCCAAGGTTTGGGTTCGAACCTTGGTTCAATTATGTGAAAAAAAAAATTAATTTTTTGTGTAAATTTTTTTTTGATTTTTATATCGAAGTACACTTGAAAAATAATAAAATTTAATATTTTGTGATATTTTATGTTATAATATAATTGAAGTGAACTTGTTTTGTTTCCACGCGATTGAATTCACTTCACTTCTCGATAAGCACTACATTCCTAAAAAAGTTTCGATTGAAGATCATTTAGTTCCGCAAATACGATGAACAAACTCCAGTGAGTTGTCGATGTTTTCATGGAAATTGATTCAATCAACTCGAAGTATTGTCGCTTTCACAAAAAACCGAGCTGTCGATATTTCGATGTATGTTTACATCACTAATAAAATAATGTAATTATTTTTTTTTTTCGAACCAAACCTTTTATTTAAGAAATGGGTTCGGTTCATGATCCGGTTCGGATTGCTTAAAAACCCGAACCGAACCGGTTCAGCGAGGTTCGGTTCAGAACCGGTTTGCAGCCTTGATATAAATTATATATGTTTAGCACTAAATTTTGAAAACAATTACTACATTTTGCTTAAAGGTAAAAGCGATCTAAATTTTGATGTTTAAAGCAGATTTCTCAGTTTTTAAGTTCAATTGTTCTAAGAAAATTGGTTTCTTTTGCTGCAGATTCTTTGAAATCTTCGAGAAATACGATGGCTATAAGCTCGGTCATGTGAAACTGAAGCGACCTAAGCAGCTGCAGGAGATACTGGATATAGCGCGCTTCCTGCTTAGCGAGATTCATACGAAGGCACATGCAGAGATTGAGGAGAAAGAGAGCAAGCTGGAGCAGCTGAAGAATGTGCTGGAAATGTATGGACACTTTTCGGGCATCAATCGGAAGGTGCAAATGAAATATCAGCCAAAGGGACGACCACGTGGTTCCAGCTCTGATGATGGTAAGTTCTCGTTTATTTTTTTAACTAAGCTAACCACACGCTAAGTCCTATCCGTTTCAGCTGAAACGCCCGCCGAGCCCTCGCTCGTCTTGATCCTAAAATGGGGCGGCGAATTGACGCCAGCGGGACGCATTCAAGCTGAGGAATTGGGTCGCATCTTTCGCTGCATGTATCCGGGCGGCCAAGGTCGCTCCGACTACTCGGGCACCCAGGGATTGGGTCTGTTGCGGTACGTTAAGTCAATACCCTATTTGAACTGACTGTTTAAAACAGTTTTATCATTTTAATCAACAGTTTGCACTCGACCTTCCGTCATGACCTTAAAATTTATGCCTCGGACGAAGGACGCGTTCAAATGACCGCCGCCGCATTTGCCAAGGGTCTGCTGGCATTGGAGGGTGAATTGACCCCCATTTTGGTGCAGATGGTTAAGAGCGCCAATACAAATGGACTGCTTGACAACGATTGCGATTCGAGCAAATATCAGAATCTGTAAGTATCCAACAAATCGATCAAACGACCCCGATATTGATCATTCAATCAATTATTTAATTGATCGTTTGCTTTAACGACCGCTGAATGATCAAATGATCAGCACAAATGTTCCGATATTCGTCATAGATGTGGACAACTATTGGATGTATAATTTGAATATGATTTCAACTGGATTCGCTCTTTTTCTATTTCCGCGCAAGCAATTTTCAACTTCTTTCACTTGATTATTTTTCTGACGATCAATCGAGTTAATTAAATCGATTTTTATTAAAAATTTTCAGTTTAAAATGTACATATTCCAGTTGAGGAATTTGATTTTGCAGCAAAGTTTGAAAATCCAGTTTTAATCCATCACGTACCATTGTTTCCATACTTTCCAATTGACACTTTTTTTAACACTTCAAACTTTTGCCTAATTTTAGCCGATTTAACTGCGGAATGTCAATTTTATCATTTAAAATCTCGGTGAAACTCAAATTTCTTGTTCGTGAATTTTTTATTTACTTACATCTTATTTAATTAGTTACTTATAACTTCAATATTTTTTAGTTTAATAGAAATTAAACGTAGCTGATCATAAACATACCTTCTTGTCGATTTTAAAACTGACTTGGACATGAATATAAAAATTATGTAATGATTAAGATCAACTTTATAAAAACTTTCTAACGCTGTATTTCTTTTTCTTCCACACAGTGCAAAGGGACGTCTGCACGAGCTGATGCAGAACGATCGGGAGTTTACGAAGGAAGATCGTGAACTTATAAATCCTTGCAATAGCAAATCGATAACGCAGGCATTGGATTTTGTCAAGAATCCCGTTGACTGTTGTCATCATGTACATTTGCTAATACGCGAACTGTTGCACATCATAAGCATCAAGAAGGACGATCCGAAGACGAAGGATGCGATCCTGTATCATGGCGAGACATGGGATCTAATGCGTTGTCGCTGGGAGAAGATCGAAAAGGATTTTAGCACCAAGTCAAAGCTCTTTGATATCTCGAAAATTCCAGATATCTATGATTGCATCAAGTATGATCTGCAGCATAATCAGCATACACTACAATACGATCAGGCCGAGGAGCTGTATATCTATGCAAAGAATCTGGCGGACATTGTTATACCGCAAGAATACGGATTGACGCCACAGGAGAAGCTGGCAATTGGCCAGGGCATTTGCTCACCGCTTTTACGGAAAATCAAAGGCGATCTGCAGCGTAATATCGATGAGATCGAGGATGAGTTTATGAATCGACTGAATCCGCATTATAGTCACGGTGTTGCCAGTCCACAGCGCCATGTGCGGACTCGTCTCTATTTTACTAGTGAATCGCATGTTCATTCGCTGTTAACCGTTCTCCGTTACGGCGGAATGTTGAATGTCGTTACGGATGAGCAATGGCGTCGCGCCATGGACTACATATCGATGGTGTCGGAGCTCAATTATATGTCACAAATAGTCATAATGCTGTATGAAGATCCCACCAAGGATCCCATATCCGAGGAGCGCTTCCATGTCGAGCTACACTTTAGTCCGGGTGTCAATTGTTGCGTCCAAAAGAATTTACCACCTGGTCCCGGCTTTCGGCCGCACTCCCATGGCGATAATTCCTGCGGTGCGAGCTTGCAGTCCAACGAGGATGCAAATCCATCACGGATCGAGGAGGAGAATGATTACGCTTCAAATGATGAGCAGCAGGGCAAGAAACGCAGCGTAGGCAATGCTTTCTTCATATTTATAAATATATTTATCTATAACTTTATGAAATGACAGTTTATTAAACTATTATATGTTTTTTTTTTCTCAAGTGCAATTTGGTTGGAAATCAACGCAACACATCGGGCACATCGTTCGGATTCAATCGCTTGGAATTGCGAAGCAAACAGCTCAAGTCGAAGCCAATACCAATTGGAGCGCATCACACGGTCAGCGGTCATGAGGCAATGGATCTGGCCAAGCGTTTAAATGAGGAGCTCGCCTCACAGCAGCAACAGCAACAGATGCACAATCAATACCAAAATCAACAGCAACTACATCAACAACAACAGCAACAACTGCGACCCATTAGTCCCGATATGAGGGCCGTGAGTCCAGATTGTGAGCCGCGATCGCGTAGCTTTGAGCAGCGTGGATCTCCGTCAGCGAATCGTGGCAAGGAGTCTGGTATGTATGTTGTGCGGTGTGCTAATAAACATGGCTTACAGCCATTGTGGCCATTTTGGTCCAGTTACCGCTGCTAGGCCATCTGGCACTTTTTTTTCCCCCCACCATTTCAATTTCAAACTTTATTGTTGATTTGAATTTCTCAACTCTTTTAAATACTTTTTGCTATAACTACTATATTACCACTTATTGTATTTATAACGAGTATAATTGTCATTATTATTTATTTGGCCATTTATTTTCAAATTTTCTCTTACTCAACTCAACTGACCAACCAATTGGCTTATCAACTAACTTGGCTATTGGCTATGTTGTCATCGTGCGTTTCACTCACACACTTTTATATATTTTGTTATCCTTTTGATTTGATTTGCATGCCAATTGTGTGCGCGTTTTTGTCCAGGCTTTTCTAACTCCTCCTCGAAACGCCTATAACATGAAAAGCCAACATTCCCATCATCCCGCAACCAAAATAAAAGTATGATCCATTCAAAAACGCACAAAAAAAAAAATTATAAAGGGACCCCAGACTTGTGTTATATTCATTTATTTATACTAGTATTTTCCAAATTATTTATTTTATTCCAAATGCCATTTAAGTTATTATCTTGGATTTATTAAGTATTATTGCAAAGCGCTAAACTAAATGTTTTTTCATTACAAGAACTTTGAAAAGCAAAAAGCACAACAAAAAAAAAAACCGAGTATTAAAACTGAGCCCAACATTTTTGATTTTCATTCTTTCCACACACAACAAGAACAGATGAAATATTTTTAACCATGCTACTGCAATGTTAAAATTACACTTGAAATCACATGAAATGTGGTTATTGCTCCTATTGCTCCTTGAGCTCCCTTCGCCTTGTGCTTGGACTTGGGAGGCAGCTTTTGGAGCTGGAGAAAAATCAGCTGTTGGGAAATTTATGAAAATCGATAGGCATCTGGCCGCGGAATCCCGTGTACTTGGCAATGCAATGCAGCCCCAATCTTAGCACCACATACTTACAAAAAATAATAAATAAAAAACAACTCAAGTTGAAGACCACTCAGCCCTTTGTGACCCTCGCGTTGAATATGGCCAAAAGCAGCTGAGTGTCAGATAATGCTGTCGTTATCATTATCGTTATGATAAGGGACATACTAAAGGCATTGCTGGCTCTCAACTGTTGTTGGATTATATCACTTAGTAGCGTTGCTCTCTCTCTCTCTATCTCTCTCCCTCCCTCACACTGTCTCTGTCTCTGTCTCCCTTTCTTTGTGTGTGTGTGTGTGTCTTACTCTATCTATGTGTATGTGCGTCTCGTCTTTGTCTATTTTGCTGCGTCTCGCTCTCTCTCTCTCTCTGTCTCTCTCACTATCTGCCTTTTTCTATCAATATATGTTTAATGCATGTAAATCGAGGATAACTTCAATACAATTGATAACATAATTTTTAATTGAATTGTGAACATTCTTAACTGCCAATGTTCGTTGTTTGTTGTTCGTTGTTGTTGTTTGTTTTTGTTGTGCGCGCAAATCCCCGAAAAAAAAACCAGACTAACCATAACATCAATAACCAAACTCGACGCCAACTCACCGCCAACTAACCGGACTTATCAGACCAATTGCCTGCTGTTTATTCAATGCTGCCGATGCTCTACAACATTCAAAACGATCCTGCAAAGCATTTTCCCTTTTGCCTAAATAGTTTACCTATAATCTACAGTCTAATCTCAACTGATCTGAGGTAAATTCTGGGCACAAATGTTGATAAAATAAGTTCAACGCTCTAGATTTCCAATTTGAAAGCTTAAGTAATGCCTTAACGTCATTTAAGATAACATTTCCATAAATTTCATAAATAGAAGTCAAATAATTTCTGTAAAGTATTCACATTTTTTTTTCATTATTTCTCTTATTATATAGTTCCCAGATCGCGCTAAAAACAGATCAAATAAAAAAAATCCATTGGCTTTAAATTTTCTTAAAAATAAATAGCGAGTATGTGAACTTGGTTTTATTTTCAATCAAATGTTTGACTCACTGTATATAAGAATCGTTTATATAAAAACAAACAATAAAAAAATGTTTTAAAATGCTTTATCATACTTAAGCGCATGTAATTTAGCCCAAAATCCAATCCGACTAATAAGATTATACCCAGTGAATAATACCGGAATCGCTAACCGTTTAAAATGTACAATTGAAACCAGAATCGATATTTATATTAAAACAGGTTCATAATTTAAATGAATGGTTCTGAAACTGATTTATATTTGATTAAGATTTCACGATCAGCTATTCACAGCTACCCCATTAATATGTATTAAAAATTTCATTTTAATTGTGAAGTACCTAAAATTTTTATAACAACTTAAATTTGCAATTATAATTTGAATCAAATTAAAATAAATTGACAAAATCGAAATAGCGACATTTAAGCTACATTTTTTTACTGCAAATTGGCACTTTAAATATCCTGATAACACTTATTAAGAAAACACAAATTAAGAAACAGTGTTTTAAATATTTGTGGCATTTTGAATTTCAGAAAAATTCGAATTTCCAACCTTTTTTATTATAAAAAGAAATGTGAATTTTAAGATATATATTTATATTTAGGATTTTAGAACTTTTCTTTGAAATTCAGTGTCGCAAAAATACTATGAATAGTAATATATATTTAATCTCAATTAAAATTTAAGTTTCTAATTTCGTAAATGGAAGGCAATGAAAAATGCATTTTTTAGGACCCGCACACACACACAAACACATGCATACATTAGTTTTGTGAGTATGTATGTGTGCTTGCAGGATGCGTTCAATTTTCGGCTAGCCGAACATTCGTTTTCCTTTCTTTTACAACTTCAACTTTTATGAGTATTTTTCGGCTAATTAGTTTTCTGTTTGTATACTCTACGACCTCTCACACAAACACACACAAACACACACACACCGACAAACATGCACACACATATACAAAACTGCACACATACAAACACATATTTGATTGGCTGTTTTAACTGATTTCTTGAACTCTTACCACACAAAAATCGTTGTCCCGCTTGCGACTCTCTACTAATCCAAACCAGCGCCGTCGGCAACCTTTGTCGAGATCGCCAATGCGCGTGTGGGCGTGGCACGTGAAGGCGGTGGCAGTGACAGTGGCGGTGGCGGTGGCGGTGGCGGTGGCAGTAGCAACAGCAGCAGCGGCAATCGAACCGCAATGCAAATACGTGTCACAGACAGATTGTCATTCTATAAGATTGATTCATCGACCAATGAGTTGCCGCTGTCGGACATTGACTTCTCGCTGACACCGGGCACACCACAGTGCCCAAATGCGGGTGGTGCAACCGTCTGCAGTCGATCACAAAAGCGTCACAATCTCTTGAGCATGCGTCGCATGGTCAGTGGCGATGATGCTGAATTTGAGGGTCTGCCACCGTTGAATCACCTGCCACAAATCTCACCGTTGGCCACCAACGAGCGACCATTGAGTTGCAACTGCAGTGCAAGCAACTCCTTTCCCTTGGCAACAGCGCATGCGCATTCCAAGAGTCTTATGGAATTGCCAACTATTGAGGCCAATCGCAATGCCGCTGCTGTCACAGATGTTGCCACAGATGCAACAGCTGCAACAGCTGCAGCTACAACAACAGCTGTGGCTGCTCCTCCAACTTCTAGCAGCTTTGAAGATGACTTTCAGCTGTCCACGTCGGCGCCAGCGGTGCTTTTGAGTGCTGCATTTGGGCAGCGTTGCAAGAGCAATGTCTCAGCCATGCCACCGTTTCCCGAGCAGAGCACAAACTCACCGACTGCCTCAACCTTAAAGCTCTGCATGGACATGGAGACACATGAGTCGCGTTCTCGGCAATTGGAGCGCAGTGGTCCGCGCAAGGCCACAAGTCATTCATGTGGGCAGCTATCGCTATTGATGGCATCGGGACCTGCATCAGCGCCAGTGCTGATCGAGAATCCATTTCGTTTTGCGGCAACAGCTGCAACACTTGCCACACAATGTGGCAGCACATTTGTCAGCTGCTTTGCGCCCATTGCAGAGCATGTGCCGCCATCGCCCACAGCCACGCCCACAAGCACACCCATTGAGGCGCAATTGGTGTATAATATACCCACTGTATTGATAACAGCCACAGCATCAGTGACAAGCAATCGAACAGCGAATACAGCAATTACAGAAACCACTGAATGTACTGAAACAACAAGCGCAACAACAGCAACATTAGCAACAGTAGCAACAACAGCAACCGCTTTGTCTTATACTACAGCAACAATGTCTTCTAATCAACCTTGTACTAACCAATTCAAACCAATTGATCCCTCCTCAATTGACGCAACACAATACAAAATCATAAACAACAAAACGAACACAAATACACACACAAATACGTACACAACAACGAACACAACAACAACAAACCAAACAACAACAACAATTACTACCACAACAACAAACATCACAACGCCCCCGTCTTGTTGTACAAATACAATCGCCACAGATAGCAACGTTTCGGTCTCGGTATCGGCATCGGTATCATCGGCCAATTCGTCAACATCGTCGCGTCGCCAAAGACACAGTATTGCCGGCCAGATGTCCTATATGAAAATGTTGGGTTTCGGTGGTTTTAGCAAAAAGATGGCGACCAGCGCGAATAGCCTTTTCAGTACGGCAGTTATAAGCGGCAGCTCATCGGCTCCGAATCTACGCGATATGATACCGGTATCATCATCCGGTGAGTAAACACAATCCACATATGCTACACCCATCCCACCCCATTTACATACTCACACACACACACTCACAACCAGTCCAAACCTACACCATCCACCAACAACAACAACAACCATTACCATCCGATTAATATATATATATAGTAAAAAATACATATACCACAAAATGGATAAGTCCATGTGATTTAATTCAGAAATTGCAAAACAAATAGCTCGAAAATTTTACAAAATATCAAAGATGTCTAGATTTTATGTAAGAACACCATCCCACAATACTATTTTTATCCAGAATATCGAACATCTTTGCAGACATTTAAAGCTAGGCCAAGAAAATGATTAAAAAAAAAGTATGGCAAGATGAAGAAAATACCTGGTGTATAATTATCTCTCCAGCTTCGTTCATTATAATTTTTATACAGTTCGGATGTGTCAAGACAAGCAGACACAAATTAAAAATTAAATAAAAGGTTCTAGGCTTAAATAATAGGCTATTTCCACGACCACTCACATTTGCCACATTTGCTCACATTTGAATGTGGCTCATATTTGGCTTTCCACGACCAAATGTGAAACTGTTAAGACACCCAAAGCAAATCAGCTGTTCGGTTTCTGTGCACAAATTATAAAAAGCTGACAATAACAACATTTTAGTATATATTTTTATATTATTATTGGCGCAAATTCAATGCCTACCGTTTTTATTGAAGAAAACAGGTGGTTAAGGTGATAATTGCTTTTTTTTCACCAGATTATCGATAAACATCGCGTGTTCGATAAATAAAATAGTGAAATTCGCCGGGGCGAATGGCAAAAAATCCTCACATTCATTATGAATGAGCCAAAATGATCATTTGGATTTTGTACTGAAATGAAGTCTACATTCGGGCCAAATGATGAAAATGGCGTCGAATGAGCCAAATGTGATGTCGTGGAAATAGGCTACAAAACATTGTTAGATTCCAATGTGTTGAAGTGTTATTCCCATTTTGTATAACAACACTACATTTTTTATTTAACCCAACAAAGTTACCAAAATTATATAATAAAATTATGTAGATACCAAATATGCAAACCGTGAAAATTTTGAAGAATTGTCTGTTCGTTGGTTTGAACAATAGATTCGAATTTCTGAAGGATACGCGGACCGGTTTTATAAAACCGTGAGCCCCAGGCGTTCATTTAAAACTTTAGTCAATTCAATACAGACATATAAATTCACTTTATAATTGATTTCAAAATTGCATATTAACAGAAGCTTTCAAAGCAACAATCAAATATACTATTTAGTATCTGTATCTGTCAGTTGTTTCTGTGTAAATCGTGGTTTTTTTTATAGAAATCTTTTAGAATTGATTACAAACAGATCAATTTTAAAGATATATTTCGCATAGGTTATTTTTACAGACAACCGTTTTCTTGATGAAGTCCTAAAAAAGCAAAGCACACTTATTTCCTATTATTATTTTTATTAGGTCGCTAATTGAGTTTTGTTTGATGACAAAAAAACATATTTTTTTTTACAGTATACAAGTTGTTCATAACCGAATTGACAAAATGTGTAAGACTGTATGTATGTGAGATAAGTATAAACAAAATAATATGTTGAACACTTCATAAGTTTTGAGCTGACAATTAGAAAAAAAAAATGCGCAAAAACCAAATTTAAGAAAAAAAAACCTAATATTTGAACTTTTTTGTAAAGAATTTAAAGCAAGTTTGGAAAAAGCAAACACTATGACTCGTAAAGATGGATAACAACATAATATTAATACATAGGAGATTAGAAACGTATATAACTCTGTCAAGCGACACAATTTCCAGTTTTTTGCACATTTGTAGATGATTTCTGTAGAATTTGTGTACAGCTCAAAAAAAAAATTAGACTAATAAATAGAATCTGTGGAGCATTTCGTGTGGCATTTTTCAACCACTTACACGCAGACACAAAAACCAATACATAATGACCACACTGTTAATAACATGTAATTATATTAGATGACATATGGAGCACACAATTTAACTTTGTAGATTCTCCGTATTTAACTCCGAATCCAACGTTTCCACTACCACTACCACAACCACTACCATTTCCGCTTCCATTTCCAACCTCAACCACAACCTCAACCTCAACCCCAACCCTTCTCCCCAAGTTGAATACCGTTAACTATTTGTTTGACTTGAATGTTGTGTTAAGCAATGTTAACTGGAATACGTATTTAGGATTTGGTGATGTGCCGCCGATACGACCACTGGAGACTCTGCACAATGCGCTGTCGCTGCGCAAGCTGGACAGCTTTCTGCAGGACATGATCCTTGCGCAGATCTTTAAGACGCCGACGGGCTCACCGCCACGCGTCCATGATGTACCTGGCGCCAATAAGTCACTGGTATCTGGCGCTAGTACAACAATACTACCTGGATTGGACTCCGCTGTTTCATCGATTATGGTTCGGCCGGATCCGGCGGTTGCTTCCACAATGTTGCGAAGTGGACCGACAGATGCTAACCGAACGCCAGATGTTGCAACGACGGCTCAGGGTTTGTCCAATACTCCAGTTACGGAGGATGTCGAGGATGTCAACGATGAGGAGATGAACAAACTTCTAGCAGCGAATAAACAGCGTAAGTTCCAAAAGCGTAAGTCAGTTATCGGTTGGCGCACCTGAATGTAACCTGTAACCTGTGATCTCTGAACTCTGAACTCATCTCATCTTAACCCGATCTCTCAACTTAACTTAATTGATTTGAACTCTCATGTGCTTTTGATGAGCATGCTCATTGGATTACTCAACTCAATTTTTAACTCGTATTTCTTCCAAAATTGCCTAATATTGATTTATTAACTTTATTAATTTTGTTTTATTTCACATTAAAAATTCATCACATTCACAATTATGCAGCAAATGAGGCACATTTCAATGTATTTAATTTTATTTTTATTGTATTCTTTTTTCTTTGATTTGCAGTGGATTAAACCATCACATGATTGATATTTTCTCGAGTGTTAGAGATCTATAATAATTTCTCCTTTTTTTTCAAGTCAAATTGTGTATTTGAAAAGTTTATGATTTTGTAAGCTCATGCGATCCAAATAATTGTATTTAGTTACGAGTTACTTAAGATGCGTATGGGAATAAAGATTTACACACACTTCGCACACTCTCTCCTCTCTCTATTTTTTTTTTTTTTTTGTATATATGTATGTATATATTTAAATATATATTTCTATATACAATTTACTCTTCTGCACGGCGCTCTCTGTTGCTATAACGTACAACGTTTTCTTTTTATTGCACGCATCTCTATTTCGCTGGCTCTCTCTCCCTCTCCCTCTCTCTCTATTTCTATTTCGGTTGGTTTTTTTTTTAAATCAATTGCCTTGCCTTACAAGAAGCTTTAGCTCGCTAATCCCTATGCTGAGCTTCTTTCTTTCACACTTTATCCCCTTTTAACACTTCCTTTGCTCAAATTCTCACAACTTCTAATGTGAACCAAAAAAAAACTAACAATCTAAAAAAATTGAAACATAACTAAACAAATGGCAAACAAGTTTTGCAAGAGCAGCAGGATGAGGACGTGGATGTGGACGTGATCGTGGAGAATGTGAATCCACAACAACAACAACAACCGCTGCACAGGTAAAAGTACACTTTCTCTCACTTTCCTTGTCTGTCTCTTTTCTTATTTTCAAATTGCTCATTTTGCAGTCTGTCGACCACTGTGGACATTGTGATGATCGAAGAACCGGATCCGGATGATCTTCGCTCCTTTGAGCCCATGAATCAGGATACGCTGCAGTCAATTGGCACTGCTGCTATCGCAGGCAACATCCTGCTCACCGTCTGCGATGAACAGGAGCCAAGTAGTGCCTGCCTAACGCCAGTCAGCGGCATGGACCTCGATCTCGATCTGAGCATGGTGGCCAACAAGGGCTCCATGACACTCTCCGTGGATGTGAGTGATAAGCATGTTGTTCGGTCAGTCGAACGATTTAATACGTTTATGATTTGATTGAGTTGGCATTGTTATTCGAATTCGCTTGTCGTTTATTTTAAACAAATGTATAAACATTTATACATTTCCACAAGTTAAATTGAATTGCGCATACAGCACTCGAATCTAAAAACTGTAAGAACTGTTAAAAAATAATTCACTTCTGTTCGATGGCGACTTTTGATATTGATATACAAAAACCTAACTTATTTTCTGAGTTTTTTTTTTTTGATATTTATTTATAAACACTTATTTATTCATTTATGGCTTCACAATTTTTGTGAAATTTTGGCAAACAACAAATTTTAGCCTCACCCTGTAATTCAATAACTATTCGTTTAGCACTTTCACTATTAAAGGACATTATTGCTTCTATGAGAGCTTTATACATGTATATATTATAAAATTTATAATATAAATATTAGTTCGATTTTATCCGAATTTATTAAAATATACAGCCTGTGAGTGTGGTTTGAGATATATTAAGAAATTTTCATACTAAACATTAATTTTCGACCGATTATTCTTATCGATATAGTTTATATAAATCAAAATTTTGTTTTAAGCTATTGCCAAATTCATATTCTGTGAGATCAATTAAGGCAACTTAAAATGCAAAAAGGTTTATAATAACGTGTACATATTTATATGTACACACATGTACTATATGCAAATGCAAATTTATGTATAATAAATTTTTATGCATATATGTCCCTAAAAAAAGTTATTGTATATAAAAACTTGGTTTTTTTAAAGTGCATACAGATAATGAACTCTTTTAATTGTAATTGCTTTTTAATAAAGTTGTTTCATCTTTGCAGGGATTCGAAGACGATGAGGACGCCACGTTGTCGGCAGCGACAACTCCTTCGCTGCCGCCCGACATGGAGCCCAAGCTGGAGATGTGCTACTGCTGTCCCTCGCATGCCGAGCAGCCGCCGGAGGTGGACAGCGATGATCCCAAATATTGTTTTGCCCTGCCAGTGCAAATAACTCAAGCGTCGCCGGAGCACGCACGTGCGAGTGTGCGGCGTGCCCATGATCCAATCTCGCCGCGCATGCAGAAACAGATCAGCTTGTTTGAATGCGGCCCAGAGGCGAATGCGTTGCATGCATCCATTAATTTGCCGGCGGCGGCACAACAATTGCGTCAGGATGCACGACTTCGCAAATTCGAGAATCTCACACAGTCCACGTCCAATTCGAATTTTCCATTTGAGAGCAACACGCTGAAACGTGTGCCACTTGTCAGCACCAAGGATGACTATGCGAATGTGTCGCATACGCAGAGTTGCATCAATCTGAAGAGTAGTGGGGCTGGATCCGGTTCCGGTTCCCTCAACTATGGTTCGCCGCAGCATCAGCGGGAGAGGGACAGGGAGAGGGAGCGTCAGCAGTCAACTGCTGTTCCAGTTACCAATTATGATCGCATGCCCAATGCATTGTCCGTCTGCTGTTCATTGGATACGGATGCTGGCTGCAGCACAACGACATCAACGGCAGCTGGCGGAGCAGGAGCAGCAGGAGGAGGTGCAGCTACTACGGTTACAATGACCGCACCACATCCAGGCGCACTCATTGTCAAGGAGCGTTTTATAGAGCCACCAAAGCGTGGCATTGTCCGTGGCTATCATGGCAAGACGCAGTCCATGGACGCCGATTTTCTGTTCAATGAGTTTCTCTTGCTGCCGGCAATGGCGCCGACACTGGACGATGATTTAGATAATATTGAACAGGCAACGGAGCCGGAGCCGGAGCCAGAACTCGACTTGCCGATGTCCAAATGAATCAACTTATAAATATATAAATATACCTTAACTTACATATACACTTATAAATATATAAATGTAATCGAAATCTTTCCTAGCTCTTAACTTGCATTGTCGTTGTTGTCGCATTTGTTGTTTGATTCGAAACTGAATAAAGATCTATTTTTCTGTCCTAAGCAAAAAATATTCTTGTCATAAAACATAAATTTATGTGCTGTATGCAATTTATACTAGAGTATATATCAGATTCCATCCATGATTTTTTACAAAAAAATTATACGTCGCAGAATCAAATTTAAAGTGTTGTTTTATACCAATTACGCTATAAGGAGTTGATTAAAAGTAAACACTTGAGATTTAAAATTTTCATTTTTCAAATTTTCAAAGGGGGGACCCTATGGTATTAATATCTAAGCCCATATCTAGAGGGAATTTTTTTATTTTCGAAATTAATTAACTTTAAATGCAGAATAAATTTAAAGGCCAAACCATGATCAAAATGACATTCCGCTTCAAAATCGGTTTAGTTTTTACAAAGTTATGAAAGTTTGAAGTTAGTCAAATTATTGACTTAGCAACTTTACAAGTCAAAATTTTTTTCTGATTTCCCATGATTTTTTACAAAGAAGTGAAACGCCTCAGAATCAAAATTTAAAGTGTTGTTTCATACTAATTACGCTATAAGAAGTTGATTAAAAGTAAAAACTTGAGATTTATAATTTTAATTTTTCAAAATTTCAAAGGGGGACCCTATGGTATTAAAATCTACACCCATATCTAGAGGGAATTTTTTTATTTTCGAAATTAATTAACTTTAAATGCAGAATAAATTTAGAGGGCAAACCATGATCAAAATGGCATTCCGCTTCAAAATCGGTTCTTTCAAAGTTATGAAAGTTTGAAGTTTGTCAAATCTTTAACTTGGCAACTTTACAAGTCAAAATTTTTGTCTGATTTACCATGATTTTTTACAAAGAAGTGAAACGCCTCAGAATCAAAATTTAAAGTTTTGTTTCATACTAATTACGCTTTAATGACTGAGCATCGCACAGCCCAAGCCATAAGACCTAGGAGGCTGAAATTTTAACACAACATAGATGAAACAATCTTATTATTTAAATAAATATATTCTTAATAAGTTTCAACATCTAAGTCCCTCCATTCTTCCGTCTGGTTTATAGAGAAATAAAGATTTCTATAAACACTACGAAATTAATATTTATTTTAAATTTAATCATTCAAGATCATTTAATTGAGCCGTAGTTATGATTGTGTAAGTAAAGATATAATTGATATAGATATAGATGATGTCTCGACTGAAGCGTTCTTTATTTGCTTGCATTATGATTACTCAATGATGAGGATGATCATGATGATAATGATGAGGCCAAGTGAAAGTGAGAAAACAAGCGCTGTCAATGAACGCTTTAGCTCAGACCCAGACCCAATTGGGAGTGGGAGACGAATTCAGAATTGTGAAGCGCAGCCGGTTTTTGAGATTCGTCGCCAACGTTTTCACTTGTCGAGCAATAAGACTATAGCATGCATTAACCTCGATCCACATTCGATTGCAAATTTCAATTCGTGTTTAGCATTTGCATTCGTATACATAAAGCATGTATATACACGTATACGTTATCGTACTCGTTTTCATATTCGTTTCTGTATTTGTATTCTAAATTGCGTATGCAAGGCATGCCGTTTGTCGGGCCAGTCAACATCACCCACTGATGAATGTGGCCCTCAGACTAGCTCACTACATGCATGAGTGTGAATACGACTACGAATATGAATGCGAATTTGCATGGGAGAAGTACAAGTAATGAACTGCAACGTGCTGATGAAGCAGCACAGATAATTTAGTTATCGTACTTAGCTGCAATTACAGTCTTAACTTCTTTATGACAATCTCCATACTTGCTGCTGTCTGGTATGCACTTTAAGATAATCACCCACAATGCAAAATATCGTACATTTTGAAATTCGGTCTCTTTTATTCTAGACATTAATTTATGTTCTTAGTTTGGAAACTTTATTGCTGGAATTTGTACATGGCTTATTCTCGTACTTGGTATCTGCTTACTATATTATAGAGCTAGCTGCTAACCTCTCGAAAAATAAGTTATTTTATATAAATTTAAATAATTAAATTCCGAATTTTGGTGTAAAAATTTCAAAACAAATCTTTCCAATGATCTTATCTTATTTAATTTTTGTGTGTCTATTTTGCAATATTTTTAAACTATAAGTTCTGGTAATTATAAGTTTGTTTGTTGTAAATTCTCATTTGTTCAAGAAATTATATTTATATAGGTTTTTTTTTTTCCAATTTATACTACATAGCTTAAAAAAGAATTACACTGATGTTTATCTGCTAGTTTTTAAGCACTTTTTGTTGTGAAATGCAATGAGTGCAAGGTTCTACACGTGCAATAAGTATGTGCAACATTAGGCGTAGTACACGTTGTTCATACTAGCTTTGGACACTGTGCAAGTTTGTTGCTTAAGTCTTTTGTATTGCTCGATGCTGCAGAACGCATTTTAACTGCTCTTGCTCTCGTTTTTTTTTCTGCTGATGCTATTGTTGTTGTTGCTGTTGTTTTTCATTTGCATCAGCAATTTTCATTTTTGGTGCGCACCTTTAACAACTGTAATTAGCATTTGTTGGCCGCATATGGAAAAAGTTTCCACTCAATTTAGTTTTTTGCTTAATTTTGCGCGCCAAGTGAAAAGAAGAAAGAGACGCAGTTCAGCTGTAACAAGAGTAGAAGTGTGCCCATCAAAGCACACACACATGTATATACACACACACACACATATACATATGTTTAGCTTAATTTATACTTATATGGATATGCATTAGCTGTGCGCTGTTTGGCATTTGGTTGGGTGCGGGTGTCGGCTGTGCCCGAAAGTTTCGCCATGGGGAAAGTTCTAGCTTAAAGCTATTTGACTTTGCCAATATATGCAAATGCGCGAGCACAAAAACAACAAGTATATGTGGTAATATATAAATTAAATTTCGTTTGTAAAAGAGAGCTGAATATTTGCATTTTAAATCATCTAATAATAGAAATGCCTGAATATCAAATAGCAACCGGCATCTTTACAAGATCAAAGAGTTGTGTATAAGATCTATAAAAAATATAATATTATATATTATTTTTATTCTACTTATAATAAATACATTCAGTGTAATCATTTGTTTCACTTACATCTTTAAAACTAAATTATATTCCATGCTATCCATTTAAAAAAACTAATTCTCATTAAATAAATTTCGTATCTTTTTCATACTTCAAATATTCAAAAATTTGTAATAGTGTGTAAGTCTATGTATATGTTTTTATTTTGTTAAGTTAAATGTAACAAAGTGCTTGACAATGACAATAATTTTTGTATTTTAAATTAAGCAAATTGAAGCTGATATATGTTTCGATTTGATTCCCTGGTTTTAGCTATGTTGCCCAGTGCAGTCGCATAGCATTGCATAGATTTGTACCTTTAAATGTATGCAGTGTTGGTTAGTTTTCAGTTGTAGTAGACATACCATGCATATGCATTAGACAAGCGTGTCGACTTCAACTTCAACTTCATCTTGGGCTTTGGCTAATTCCATTTGCATAATAGAAAATCTGTTAACATCTTTTGTATGTATGCGTGTGTTTGAGTGTTTTTTTTTTTTTTGGCATGTTTATGGCAGAAATTACAACAAAAGTCGAAAATTGAAATTGAATTTGAGCTTGAATTCGAACTTGGTCGATTTGCTGCTGATTTTGACCAGTTGCCAGCTTCACTTTCTTTTTCACTCGAAAATTTGACTAAAAATCGATGAGTGCCGATAGGAAATAGTTGTTGTTGTTGTCGTTGTTGGTTGCTATGTGGCTGGGGAAGCTATGCATATTTAATAGATTTCGTTATTGCTGTTGGTTAGGCACCCGCGCTATGGGAAAGCAGCTCAAGTGGGCAGCCCATTCAGTTTGATGATGATGCCATCTAAAGAGAGAGAGAGAGCGAGCGAGCTTCAGAGAGAGAGATTGATATAGAGAGCGAGAGACAGCTGACTATATCCTGTTTTCCAATTTTTTGAAACAAGCTCATTATGTGGTCGCTCATAATAATGATTATAATTACTTCTGTCAGACAATTGGCAAGCGTCTAAGTTCATTAATCATTTGGCTTGCAAACTGACCGGACTGGTTTCACATCATCATCTTCTGCTACTGCTGCGTCTTGTCTTTGTCAATTGTGCGATAATTACGCACGAGAAGGCGCTATACGGACATGGCAAATTGCGCATACGCCTCGTGCGCTACGCCAACAAGTTAGAAATGCTGAGTTGTTGTCTTTTTCGCTCTCTCTCTCTCCCTATCCATCCGTCTTTCTTCGAAGTCGCTCTCTTGCCATACACATGCTAAATAGTCGGTCTACCTGTTGTGCGCGTGTTTGTAAAGTTTATGAAAGAATCCAATGAAGAGTGAAAGCAGTCAAAGTCGTGGCCGGTAAAAGTGTAAGTTGTTGCCGGTGTGTGTCTCAGCGAAAGATCATTGGCTTATTTACATGCATTACCAGCTCTTTGTTTCTGTGTGTGTGTGTGTGTGTTTGTGTGTCTCTTTTGTCTGTGTGCGACAGTCTGGTTTCTGGCATTTTTGAGGCTTGGCTTCATCGAATTGTCAAGCGATTAATCAACACCAACTCAACTTGATCCAGAGATATTTGCCACTTGTCGTTCGCCCAGTGGATTAACTCATGATATCATATCTGTCCATAATCTTATCAACTGCTCCAGCTGCTGTAGCTCAACATAATTTAATTTTTGTTAGCCAGCTAAATTAACTTACTTAACTAACTTTTTCGTTGTTCAGTTATGATTTTGCAACTCTTTTGTTTGATTGTATTAATATTGCAACATTATAACTGTTAGAATACGGGAAATTTTTGGCAATAGGAATGATATAACTGGCAATGAGTTAGCTAGATGAGCTGGATATAAAAGAATATGCAAATATTGCATGTGTTTTATTTTTAAAATTGTTAATATTAATTGATTTTAGCTTCTTGAGAAACTAAAATTAAAATACGAAAATTTATATAATAAGATGTAATGCAAACTATATACCTAGAAATAGATTAATATAACAGATTGCAGGAAGGCTAGCATGTTTTAAATCATCTGTTTTTAGATTGTCATAATAATAAGTAAAGTGATGAAAATATTAAATCTATTAAAAATTCGGTCAATCATACATTTTATTCAACTTCCAAGCAAAAAATTTCGTATTTTCCGAGACAAATATAAATCGAATGCCACAAATTTAGATTAGTTATCAACAAAACTTATATTTTTTGATTGTCAGAATTTCTAGAGATATAATAAATTCTTTATAGTTTTTAGTGTTCCTGAGTAAAAATTAAATATAATTATGAAATAACTGAAAATTTTTGTTATTTTTGGTTGCTTTAAACCTAAAATGTACCCATATTTTTAATTGTTTTGAAAAATTGCAGATAGTAATATTATCGTAGGTTTTATTGTTATCATTTTATTTCACACTGAATTCAATGGAATCTTTAATTCTGTCAACTGTTACAACAAGTTGTTTGCTCTGCTTCTGGGTTGTTAGAGATTTACAATGTGTTGACTGTGGTTGAACAAACAGTTTAAAGTCGATCACCATAACATACAAATTTGAACTCATACAGTGTCTCGAAATTCCACCAAAAAAGTTCAAATAATTGCAGTTTTTTTAAATGACACCAATTTTAATTATCTAAAACAACAACAATCCATTTCGCTTTGTTGTGTTGCGTTCGCTGTCCCTAAGCAAATTGAGAAAGCTGGCAAAAAAAAAAAAAAAAACGGATTGCAGCATACTTGGCACATAATTATTGTAAAGGTTCGGTATTATGGGGTTGCTTAACTTGGTAAAATATTCATTAATATGTACGAGCATTTATTATTATTAATTGGTTGTTAACTATCATGTATGTAACTTGCAGCTTGCAACTTGCAACTTGTTGCAACTGCAAAAAGTACAAACAGAAATGTGGAATTTTAATGCATCGATTTGATTATTTATTCTGCTTATCATGCTGTGTGTGTTTGTCTATCTGCCTTTTGCAATGCTGAATAAAGAAACAAAATGGAAAAAAAAACAATTTATGAGCGCCAAAAACGAAAGACTTAAGCCACAAACTTGTCGCTTGCAATCGCTGCAGCAGCAGCTTACATAAATAACCAAAGCTTGCGCGGTTAGGATAAGCAGGCGAACAACAAAAACAGCAACAACAAGAAAATAAAACCAGTCATCGTTGCTTGCCACTTGCAACCTGGCTGCAAGGAGGAGGGTTTTTTTTTCGGTATCCGGGCACTTGCTGTGCACTTGCGTAAATCTCGTTGACCACTTTCGATGTAGCTTGTCCAGCATTCTGGTCGGTATCGTGTTGCAAAATCGAATCGTGCCATTTTGATATATTCAATATTTGCTGCGACGCGTGCCACATTGTTGCAAGAGTCTGGGCTTTCACATAGCCCACACACTAATGAAGTTGAACGCTCTACTTAAGTTGCCGCTGGCTGCACTCGCACTTACATTTAATTACTTAATTTTCGTTTGGGTTCGCTTCGTTCAAATGGCCTATAGCTTTTGTTTTAAGTTTTCGTTTTTAGATTTTGTTTAACTTTTTTTTATGAGGCCTGAAAATTCCGTTTATCGCATGCGCAGTTGCAACAGTTATGATGGTAATACCAAATGGTAATTCCCCCCACTTTAAATCTATTAAATGGGTATAACGAACTCTGACCCATCTGCTTATATAATCGACGGACAAAACGCAACCAAATGTCTCCCTTTTGTCACGTTTTCACACTGATAAGCGAAACAATGAGAACACTAGTCAAATCCCCAATACTACAACAACAATTTCAATTAACATAAAGACAAACATTACAAAAACAACAACAACAAGCTAAAGATAAACGGGTTTCAGTTTCGCACAAAAATACTTTCAATTTACTTTACGTGTACAACTGACGAAAAACCAGAGCCACAAAATTATCATTAAACATTGGCCGCAATACATACATGAAATACAAATTCTGTTTTTAATACATTTTCAATATGTATATATGTAAGTAGATTGATATATTTCAGCTGAAAAGTTATCCGAGAGCAAAAATAATTATTGGAAAGTGTGATGGATAATTCGAAAAAAAAAATATATTTATTAGTTTTTTGATCTTTAAGTTCTATGAATCTTTAAGGGATATGTTATGGTGCTCTGTATTATAAAATATATCAAGTTTTAAACTGACTTTCAGTCCTAAATAATAGTAATAAATTTTTTGGTTTAAGAAATGTTTTCTCCAAAAAATGGTGATTATATTGATGCTTAGAGAAATTTTCAAAGCAGCTAATGGTTTCGGAAACGCCCTCTAATTGTTTGTTATGCACAGCTACATAAAGTTTTTCAGCTAAATTATGTTGACTTGAATGCAGGTGAATTCAAAAAATCTACAAGCTCTAAGAAAAGTCGAAAAACTTGAATTTTGTGCAAATTTGTTGTTATTAAAAGCTCGCAGAGGGAAGCAACGCTCAATATTTAAATTTCAATGTTTATTATGACTTTATTGATACAAATATTTGATAGATGTATGAAAGAGCGTGTGTGTGTGTGAGAGATAGATAGGCAGATAGAGATAGATTCATCAGTTGTTTGACTTAAGAGTTTCGTAAAGTGGTAGAAAACTCACTTAAGCTTTCAATTGGTTTCACATTTCGTCTTAAGAATGTTTGCTGACGTCACAGCGTTTGCTGTGAAGATGAAGATGAAGATGATTATGATGATAATGATGATGAAGAAGATGCGAGGCTAAAAAGTTCAATTCGAAAGCAGCAGTTGTTGTTGCTGCGCATGCGCTGCACGCTCATTACCGTTTGTTGTCGGCACTTCTTTAAACGCAGATTTACGCGAACAGGTTGTAAAGTTAACGTCAGCAGCAGCAGCGACAGCAACAAGCAAAAGACAACAACAATGCGACGGCATACCAAAGCCCAAGTAAAGCTCAAAGCGCAGCTTTACTCGAAGCAGCGACGCGACGTCGACAAACCGAAAAATCGTTACGTTCGCGCAGTCGCAGTCGCCGTCTCAGCTCAGTCAGCGACGAGCGCGCCAAGCGATCGCAACGCAAAACGCAAAACGCAAAGCGAATAATCAAACAACAACAACAACAGCAGCAACAATAAGAAATTAAATACGACAACGAGCGGATTGAAAAGGAAGAGCGAACCGAAGCAAAGCAAAAAGCGAACAAGTGTCGTGTGCTTTTTTTTTCCTCAGACAGTGCATCTTAAACTGTGCGGTTTAACGGTACTGTGTGTGTGCCTGTGCCTAACAACTCTCCCGCTCTCTCTTTCTCTCTGTCTATCTTCTGCTATTATTGGTTTTTTTTTTGGGTTTTTTTTTGAACGCTTGCGTTTCATTGATCGAACGCAGCATCTGCAGCACATCTCTCTGACTGTTTGTGAGATTATACATATATATATATACATTTTTTTTTATCATTTATTTTGGTTGTTGTGCTTATTAGTGTGTGCGTGCGTGTGTCTATGTATATGTGTTAAAGTGAAATGGAATTTGTTGAATTTTAATTGCACGCAGCAGCTTCAGAGCTGAGATCAACAGAGAAACAGAAACAGACATTTCATTCAACTTGCTAATGAAAATCAACAACAACAGTGACAACTGCGACAACAACAACTATTGCCAAGAGAAAATTGCTGATAAATAACAAACAGCAATAACAATAACAATAACAACAAACAATCACCGCCGGCAAATATCATCGAAACAAAAGAAACGTCAGCCTCTTCAATCAACGTGAGTTGAGAAAAAAATTGAATTAAATAAATACGAAATATGTAATATAAAATATAAGTTCGACTATATATGCAACTTACTCCAATGACTGTCAAACTGTGCTGCCGGCTAAGGTTAAACACTGTCCAAACACAATTAAAACAAGTTTAAATCAACTCATTCTTTATGCGAATCTCAAAATTTAAACGACGACAAAATTTAGATACTTAGATACTTAAGTGTAGATAAGATCATTTTGAGATAAGTGAGCATTCATAAGCTGTAATTGCTGGACGATAGAAAGAAAACTTTTATTGTCTTTTCTGACTTTACTTATTTTTGAGGGGAAGCAATTAAATAAATGTATATAGAACGTTGTCTTAAAGTTTTGAGTAGATTCAAAATGTTGAACACTTTTATATAGAGAGAAAATGAGAATATTCAAGCTAAACTTTCAATATCTTTAGCTTTACAGATCAGCTTCTATCAAAGCTTCTATCAAAGCAATCAAGGAGTAGGTAATAATAAAGTCATTAAAATGGAAGCAAAAATATTTCTTACATACAGAGTTCCGATGGTAATACACGCATTTATAAGAGTTTATTTATTTTTTTATAAGAATTAATTCTTAACGACATGCAATTATTCATAATTTATTCCTCACGTTAACAGACACAATATGGATTATTAATTACATTTTTATTAATTTTTTTTGTTGGCAAAGCAGCTTGAACAAACAAAAACTTAACAGTGCAAACTCGAAAAGTGTCTTAAATATTGTTAGACAATACAAACAAATATTCTTCTATATAAAACGTGATTTCAAACGTCAGGCGACGTCGATCTTAAAAGCAGCTTTTTGACTAAATACAGAATGAGATTGAGTAGATCATTTACTCACAGACTGAAGCTCGGAATATCAACAGGGTTAAGAGTGAAACAATTGTGTTTCGACGGCCAGACTAAAAAAAAGGGAATGGCAATCTGTATGCATAAAAGTACGAGCTCTCTTATGCTGCTTAAATCGATATTTATGTCTGTTTGTATGGGCATTAGTGTCGATCAATGATCATCGATCATTTAGTTGTAGTATCGAGTTAGTGTTCGAGTTTGGAGCGACTGTTTGTCTGCCACTTGTCTGGTGCTCATTGCAGTGTTTTACAGTCTTTCGAGTCTGGGTCTAAGTCTGGGGCTGGGCACACACAAATTTAGGCCAAAACGAAACAGAAAACTTCCAAGCTGGCCACAAACAACGAAGAAAAAAAAAATACATAAAGATAAAAAAAACCAGTGCAGTTTCTTTCAAAAGTCATGTCAATTTTTTGGCCATAAAGCAAAACAATTATTAGAGTAGTACATTGTAGTACAACAACAGCAACAATTTGAGCACATGCCACATAAAGTCAGTTGTATAGTCGTAGATATTCGAGTACGAGCACGGAGCTACAAAATGGAAAGTACTCATATTTATACACAATTGCCATAATAATACTTTTCAGTTAACGCTGTTTTTTTTTTAAGCTTTGCGCTGATCTAAATATCTTTGTCTTTAAGTTGGATAACAAATCTGTTAGCTCTAAAGGTATTTAGAGTTTTTTTTAATTTTAGTTTTTTTTACTTGTATCTGTTGAATTGTATCTGATAAGAATAACACTTTAAGCCTTTCAAAATTACATTAGTTGAATACACTTTTAAATTATTTGCATACCAAGGGAACATTTTTAAGAAGGGGTATTTGTATGTATGTCGAATTTGTTTAATTTTCTGTCTTTCCCTTAATAAAAAAAAAAATATATATTTTTGTATTTTTAATTATTAGTATCTATTGAACGCTCGAAGAATATTTATATGCATACATGATCTCTAGTAAGCTAATGTCTAATTTAACTTGCACAATTATATCTCTACAATAGTAAATTATTTTATTTTATTACTGATATTGCAAATTGTAATTGTTTGTCTGAAATTATTAATATAATTAATGCGCTTAATTTCATGACATTTTCTTAAAGTCGCCACCTTTTGATCCAATTCAATATCAACACGCTTATAAGACTTATCATATAGTATTATTGTTGGTTCAAAGTCAGCAGTCGATTGCCAATTTTTGTTTGATGTTTTTTCGTTGCAATTTGCACTAGCTGCAACTTAATGTTGCCCTTGTTATTGTTGTTATTATTGGTGTTTATTATAATGAAATTCGGTGTTTTAATTGCAAATACGACAAAAATTAAGAAATAGCGAATATAAAGAAATGAATAACATTTCGGGGCGATCAGAGTATTCCCCAATTACCCAGAAATTGCATAATGCACGTATCGAAAGCTGTGAAACTCGCATTTATTATTATAATAATTTCATTTTTATTTATTAGGTCTGTGTTAATGGACAGGAAATGCAGCAGCAATTGCATGCAGCGAAAGTTTTTCCTTAAAGTGCGCAACAATAAATAAAATTGCGAGGAAGAAAAACTCGAAAAAGAAAAACGACACACGCGGAAAAAGCGTTGAACTGCCCACTGGCCAATTGAAAGTGAAAGGGGTGGGGCGGGCAGGCGGGCAGACGTCATGACACAGCACTGACAAGTGCAGGCCAATTTAATGATATGCAGCCAGGAGGCAACACCATCCAAATTGGCCACAAGGTTTCCAAGTGCCTCGAATTGGCCAGACAAGTTGCTGTTGCCATAAAATTATGGAGTGTGCCTGCCTCCTTGGTTACCAGTTTTCTCAGTGCGTTGCACTCGTCTCGACTTAACTCAACGCGACTCAACTGTTTTCATTTTCATCTCGCATTTTCCACTGACAATGCGTGTGGCAGCTGCAACCAACTCCATTTTCTATGGCAATTAAATTGTATTAAGTCATTTCAAATGTTAATTTCATTCAACCAAACGACGACCTTGCCCCGCCTATAATTGTAATTGTTCACAGATCTAAAAAAAAAATAAAAATACTCCGATGGCAAATTCGAATACGTGTGTGAGTGCGAATGTTAGTGCGAATGCGTGCGATGATTGTTGTTCAACCAGATTAGGCAGCTGGCTATAAATACTAAATACGAATACAAAGACGAATTCAAATACGAAAACGACAACGAAACAGGCTGGTTTTGAACACAGTTTGAGAGTCACTGCTGCGGGCAAATGTGAATCAACTGTAATTGTAACAAATTGCATAAGTCTCTTAAATTCAAAGTCAGAGTAATAAACATTTGTCAATTATCTTAATCAACTCATATTTATAATCATCATAAAGCTCAAACGACTCTCTTAGCATGACATAAGTGATTACTTTTCTACAATTTACAAACTTTTTACCAATCATTCAATTAATGCATTACATTTTTTATTTCACATTTTAAATATATAGCGCATCAATGGTTGGATTTTTTACGCTCTATTCGTATTTTTATGGTCATTAATAGGAATTCAAAGTCAACATTGAGCACAACTCAGATATACAGCCATTTTCCACCTTAAAGTGTGAATTGCACTAAATCAAAAAACCAACAAAAGATTTCTGATGTGATCTGTCGATCACAGTAGTCTCTAGAAAATTAGTTTAGTTCTATTCATATTATCTATGATAATGATATTGTTTGGAATCTCTCTTTGTATTAACTGAATGTTTCTATTTTGATTGATTAATAATATCATCAATATTTATATATCTAGAATATAACAAAGTAATTTTTGTTTTTTTTTTTACTTTCTACACTTTTTGCTTAATTATCTTTAGAATTTACTTATCCCCAAACAGATCTATTATATATATATATATACATTATCTCAGATATTCAACTGTCCATTTTTTTCTGAACAGCAATCAATTATGGTGACAACAACAATAACACCAAAAATAACAAGTTGTTGCTTATTATTTTTTCACCAAAGAGTTGTTAATTGTCGAGGGTACACGAGTTGATTTATAAGTCCGTTTCGTATTATTAACCGACTGAAATTAAGGTACAACACTTTGTCTGTCTAATACATTGTTTACATAATCCCAACAACTTACTGTCATTGGCTTTGCCTAAAAGATAACAAAATTCCCCGAAGTAAACAAACTTAAACGAATAAAAAAAATGTGAGCAACAACAGTTAAATTGTTGACTAGATGTCGCAGTGTGTCGTTGCCATTGGCCAAAATTAACAGCCACGTACTAAATTCCTTAAGAAAACACAACAACGACGACAACAATTCGAAAAAGATATACAAAAAATCTGTGCCCAAAAAATAGACGCACGTTTTCAATTGAAGGCTGCTGGGGCTGCTTTAACCCATTGTTGCAACATGGCAAATAGCAGCCAAAAGTGCTGAACAGCTGTGACATAATTGACAACAACAGCAATAACAACATATGCAACAATTACAAGAGCAACAACAAGAAGACAATGCATATTGTCAGCAACTGCATTTTGGGACTTAAATGTTTTGACATTTCAACGTGTGGCATGGCAAACGCACGTGTGTGCTTGACTCTGTCTCTGAGAGTGTGTTGCGCTTGTGTGTGTGTGTGTGTGTGTATGTGCTAACCCCTTGTCAGTCAGTCAACTTCATCAGCATTTCATTTGTCTGCATAAAATGCCTGCATGAAATTAACATTCAAGCTGAGAAACTTAACGGCGACTAGTTCAACTCTTCAGATTCCACAGACAGTGGGGGTGCAACAACAACCACAACAACAACAGCAACCACCACCACCATACTGTTAGAGCTTGCCATGTAAATAGTAAATCAAATAAAACATAACATTAAATTAATTGTTAGAGCAAATCGAAACGAAAGACTTAGGCAACGAACTTGACAAACTCGATTGCCAATTGGAAGTTAATGTTCTGATTGGCAAACAGAGCACATGCCAATTGGAGTGCAGTTAGTGGACAATTTGTGCACTCAGTTAACTGACAGTTAACTGTTTGCCACGCCCAGCTAGCCGCCTACCTCGCCCCCAACCATTCTCCTCATGCACACGCATTCCAAAGATTGTGTGGAATAAAGTAGTTGTTGTGGATGATGCAACCAATGCAACGCAGCAACTCAAGTGTTGCTCTCTTGTTGTTGTAGTGTCACATTTCACAGTTATTTGTTTTTTTATTGTTGTTGTTGGTAATGTTGATGCTACACGTGCTTTTGATATTTTAATTTAACTCGCTGGCTGTCACGGCAGGCGGCGTTTTAATTACCCTAACGTGGCTCTGCAACTGCCACAACTGCATAATATACTATCATACACACACACACACATGTTGCTGGCACAATTATAATAGCAAGATTGTTAGTTGTGGGTGCACATGCAGGAAATCAACAGGCGGGAAGACACAGTCGTTCACTCGCTCACTCATTCAGTCAGTTTGTCAGTTAGTCAGTCTGCCAGTTTGTCAGTCAGTCAGCGCCTGGGAATTTTCACAAGCCTATTGACAAATTCTATGCTGTAAACAATATGCGCTATATGCCGCATTATGCAACAAAATGAGAATCCAGTTTGCAAGTCAAACTAATTAACTTTTATCATATAAATTTAATTAGTGTTTACTATATATGCCCATAACTAGAAATTATCCAATTATTTATCAAAAACAACAAATACTGCTGAATTTTATTATCTTTTTGTGTTATTTTTTATTTTTGACCCTTTGTAATAACAATGTATTTGTGTCTTTCTTTTGTGATTTGAAATAACATTAATTATATTAAGAAGACAGCTATAAGTTTGAATTAGAAAGGTCACAATTGCCTTATTTTTCACTCTATTATTTCTTAAACGGAAACTTTTTCTAAAAGTGCTCCGTATTTCCAATAAGCGAACTAAGAAATAACTAAAGTAATGCTTAAAAACTTTTCAACAAAATTTACTTTTGAAAATATATTTTAGAATTGTCTTTTTTCTACCAATTTTTCCATTTGGGAATGGGATTATAGAAATATCCATCGTAACGATCACATAACAAACTCTCAAACTTGATTCAGCTTTAGTTGCAGATCATTTAATTAACTGAAATTCGTTTTTTCTGTTTTTAGTCTAGGCTAAAAGTAAGAAAATTCAGTTAATACGTATAATTAGTATAATATTCTTTTGATTACAATCTTATATCAGTAAAACGACAATTAACATGATTGGAATCGTCAGTTGTAATACTTGATTGTGGGATCTGGGCATCTGTCTAGACTCTAGACACAGCTGATGCAGTTGCGAAATTTGGCAACCAGAAAACAACAACAACAAACTGTTCATTTAATTGCCAAGTCGTAGCGTGCAGCTGGCCAAACAGATTGTGGATAGATTATGGCTGCAGTGAAGGGATGGTGGGTGGTAGGAAGTGGGGGGAAAGGGAGGTAAGTTGATGACTGTTGCGTGGGCAGCCGTCTTCGCAATTTGCGACACTTGCATTTGGCTCTGCCCATTGATTCAATGCATAATTTAAGCCAACACACGAGCTGTCAAAATTTGGGCAGCCAATTTACAATTTCAATTTTCATGCCCATTTACGTACGAGTGTGTGTGTGTGTGTATCTGTGTGCGGGCGGGCGGGCAATGCAGACTTTATGGGCGTGGCAGTTGCTAAATTCAAGCACAACACCAACACACACACACGAGCGCACAATTAAACATGCCACAATTAGGCAGTCGCGCTGAGTTCGTTGCCTAAGTCTTTCGTTGCAAGTCGATCCAAAAATTATTCGAATCTTTCGAAAGTGTTTGCGATTATTACCGTTGCCGTTGCCGTGGTTGTTGTTGTTGTTGCAGTTGTTATTTTTTTTTGGCTTGGTTCCGCTGCAAAAGGCTGGCCAATCGATATGAGGAAATCCTATGACAATCCCCGCTCAACTTTAAAATAGTTTTGTAAATTAATTGCCGTAAATTACGAGCAGCAATTTTTTTTTTCTTTTTCAACAAAATTTTCTTGATTTTTTTTTAAATTTATTTTGGTGTCCAACGACAAGTGAAAGTAACGTCGACGCCACAACTTGCGTCCAGTTTTGCGGATAAAGCTGTTGACTTTGTTGACTCTTGTTGTAGTTGTTGTTTTTTGTTGCTACAAAGCCGGCGTAATTTTACTTTCAGGAAAAACTCATCGACAACTGCATTCAACATCGACAGTCGGCTTTAGCTCCCCGCTCCGTCCCCCTGGACAATTTTCTATGCTGCATTTTCATTTGCTGCTGTGGTTTCCGTTTTGTTATCTCTCTGCCCTTTTGTTGCTGCCGAAAAAAAAGTGAAGCCACAGCAACAACAACAGCAATAACTAGAAAACTTTGTTAAACCTGTTGCTTGGCATTTTGTTGTTGTCGTTCACTTTGCACAGATATTTTCATTCATATACCCTACACAAGAAAGCTGTCTTGACCACTGTAAGATGGTTGCAAAGCATGTTTAAAGCTGATTTGGAATATACATTTTATTTATTTTTACATTCATATATGTACGTTTATATTTGAATATATATTTATATGTATATAAATAAAAAATATTTTTATTCATATCAGGGCATCTTTTAGTCAAGCAGCTGCACACTTTTGTTTTCTCGCTGATTTATCGACATTTTGAATGCTGCATTTTTCAGCGGTATTTGTGGCTTAAGCGCTTGGGCGGCTTTTAAGCGCAACCGCAGCAACAGCAACAGCACAGCAGCTGTCCAAAAAGGCGGCAAGTGTGGGAAATGTGGGAAAATAGGCGTTACACAGAGACATGCCCCAAAATCAAAGCGACTGTTTTGTCTATGCTAATTGACGACTTACAAACACACACACACACACACACACAGATACATGTTTCTCTGTAGATATATAGATGTAGATATGTGTGTCTAGTCAATTACGCCTAATTGCTGTCAAGGCGACAATAACAACATCGTCGACAACAACAGATAAGTAATAAGAGAACGGACATTGGAAAGTGTTATTATTTGCTATTGTCATTGGGTATTTATTGTTGCCATGTGACAGTCAAATGTCAGCATAAAAATTATGGAAAAAAAATACGTTTTGACTATATAAAAATACCAAATAAATACCAACAGCAAAACTCAATGAAATGACAGGCATTTTATTTGTTAGATAACGTTTTAAAAAAGATATTCAAGTTTTAGTTGAATACCTTGAGGAAGGCTTTTGACACTTTTCTCTCATGTTTAAGTTCTCAATTCCACACATGAAACGGCATTAAATGGCAAAAACGTGCAGAAAAGTGATCAGTAAATTTTGTTCATTTGTTAACAAAATCCAAATGCTTCTTTGCTTATTTTCTTTTAACAAGAATATATGATAAAAAAAACAGCTTAAAATGCAATCCCATTAATATATTCTAATAAGTATATCTGACAGCGAAATACCCGATATTACCTGACAAATCAATAAAATTATATATTTATACAAGGGTATAATATGTTTGTTTGCATTTTAAAATATAGGGCTTTCATTAAATACATTTTTCATTATTATTTCAATCGGAATAAATGCAAATTGAAAACTCGCCTATAGTACATATTAAAAACTTATATATAAGCTTTATAATGTTTTCCAATTGTCAATTGTTAAAGTTGAATGAACAAAAAAATAAAATAAAAAAACGGATAGAAAAAATGATATTAATTTTTAAGTTGAATAAAATTGGAGTTGGTGCTTTAAGTGGTAAACAACAGGTGGCATATTAAACGGCATATGGCTTATGGTATGCAACATACTGGGGCAGGGGCAGCTCATGTGACCTCCCATGCTTCACAACTCCCCCACTCCCACCTCCGCCCATCCAACATACGAGTGGCAACTGTCGTGCTTTATTTAGTTGCAGCTAGTACATTTTTTGTGTTTGTTTAATTGCCAACAAAGTGCGAACCGGTTCGTTGTTCAGACAAAAAACTGCAAACCTGGGAGGCTGGCAAATGTCAAGGCAATAGCAACAACGACAACAATAGCATTGCGAACAACGATCCATAAACAATTATACTGGTATCATAATGTGAACGAGTTGACAAATGTTATTGGTTTCTTTTTTGTTGCTTTTTTTATTTCATTTCATTCTGCTTCAATGAAAATCAAAATAAAACAGAATTCTATTCAGCGGAAACTGAGGTTGATTCTTGAGCTGCAAAATGGATTGATTGATGGCTTGACAGGGTGATTATGAAGAGAATTATTTGTTCATTTGACGAGCATATCAATAGATCAAGTGGCGTTTATTGCATTCCATTTCTATTCAAAAATAATAGACAACAATTTGAATTAAAAAATTAGCAAAAGGGCTGTATTTCTTTTTTATAATACATTTGTATTCTAAGCTTTTATAATTTATAATTTTTGTGTTTAAAATTTTCTATGACTACTAAATTTTTTAATGAAATAATTATTTCTTCGAATTAAGTTTTTCATAGATCTAATTTAATATTAGTTAAGTCCATTATGCATATGAAAAAGAGATTTGACTTGCTTTGCAGTAATATAGTCAACCTATTAGACGTTGAGTGGATTTTACAGGGTATAATTAAATTTAGAGTCAAAAACTACAAAGTCTTGATTTGCCTAGCGGCATTTGGTTCGCTAATCTTTTGTATTTGTTAAATCATTTTCGGCTTTAGCTTTAACCTTAACTTCACTTTTCTATCTGCTCTTTCTCCTCAACAGCACTCCGCCAATGAGCGATCAGTGACATCAACAGCAGAAGCAAAATGACAGAGACAAGTGGTAATCCGCACCAGGCGATAATGAACGCTAGCAATGGAAACGAATTCAATGGCAGGCACTCGGCCTCGCCGGCGCGTACCATAGATTCTCATGATTCCACCACGGGTAGCATGGACACAATTGTGGATCGCAGCTTGAACCGTGAAGAGTTGTTGCAGGTGACCAATACCATTGAGCAGAGCACGAATACCACAAATGTTGGCGGCAGTTTGACCAACTCACAGATCGCCATACTGCAACAGGACTCACCGGAACAGCAGCAACGGAGCCAGCAGCTGGACCAGGAGCGGGAGCGGGAGCAGGAGCAGGATGCACGTCAGCAATTGGATGCACAGAGTCATATATATTCGAGTCCCGTTTACGATGAGAAGCCCACGCCACCATTGAAGCTAACAGCAGCCACATTGTTGGCCAATGTCAACGCAGACACCGCAAAGAAACCCAAGCTGATTAGCCACGAGGAGTTTAAGCAACAGCTGGAGGAGGCCATGGCGACACGCAATCCACCTGGACTTGGATTGCATTCGAAGAGCGTCAGCAATACCATCGATTCGCGCATCAGCAAAAAGCAACGCTGCCCGCCGGAGTTCATTAAATACAAGGGGGGCAGCGGTAGTAGCGATGGTGCCGCTGACGGCGGCTCCACGATGTCAGCGAAGGTGCGGCGCAAGCGTCGCGCCAGCAATGAATGCTGCTCCGCATTCCCCCTGCAAATTGTGTTGGGCACATTGCAACTGGTTTTGGCCATTTCGTTGGTGGCGCTTGGCTCGCTGCTGATTGTTCGAGACGCGGCCTTGTCAATGGCCGGCTGTGGCATTTGGACGGGCCTGATTGCCGCCGTCACGGGCTCACTGGGCGTGGTCAGCATGCGCAAAACGCAAACGGCCTTTCTGGCGCTCAGTTTGGTGTGCATTGCCAGCAGTACGCTGGCTTTGGCCATTTCTGGTGTGGGCCTGTCGCGTGACCTCAATCGCATGGCCGAGCAAAAGGGTGAACAGGTAAGAGTACAATAACTACAGCAACAACAACAACAACGAGACGGCAAAACAATAAACTTTTCACTTTGTAGTTTGACCTGATGAATGCCAATAGCGAAGTTTCAGCTGCCTGCGGTTTAATATTTGCCCTATTTTTGCACTTTGTGGTTAGCATTGTTTCGGTTTACCGCTGCGCCCTCCAGATTTGCACAAAGTAAGTACATTTCTTATTTTTTATTATCAATTTAAAAATACGCGCCCAATTATTCACTATCGATAATTCTATACTATTGTTGGTTGCACATTTTGCCGCTAGTAGCGCTGCCAACTGTTAATTAACATAGGAGCTAATATGAGCTCGATGTGCAATCGATGTACAAACGATAAATATCTATATATTCCATTATTTTATTAATTTAGTTTACATACGATAGTAGCCACGCAATCAGTCATATCCATTAAGAGGTGACTAATATTTGATCATAAAGTGAAAGTGCAATTGTTAAATGACCGCCTAATTAGAGTTGTTAGTAGTCGATTGTTTAACATCGAACTATCGATTAGAATTAGAGATAGCTCGATACAATTGTTTCGATGTTGTTTCACATCACTAGCACGCTCTAAAACCAAAAGAAAAAAACACAAAAAAAAACGAAAAAATAATACGAAAGAGAAACAAAGTGAAAAGCATAAAAGCGAAAGCAGCAGCAGCAGTGAGCAGCGCAAAGCTCACACCTACGCTGTTCCGCAGACGCGACGGATAGAGTGTAACAGTAATAAATAGCAGCAGCAGCAGATAGAACAAGTTCAAGTCAAGGAAAGAAATCACGACGCCCACGAACGTGTACGTGCAATTGAACGCCAACAGGGCAGCAACAGTCATGCCACTGGCTGACTCCAACAGGGATCTACGACAGCAGCAGCAACAGCAGCAGCAGCAGCAACTCGACGCCAACAACAGCAGTAGCAGCAGCAGCAACAACAACAACAATGCCGAGCACGCGCAGCTGGATAATGGCAGTGCGTCGACAGCGGGAGCAACATCATCATCATCATCAGCAGCAACAACAACAACAGGAGGAGGAGGAGGAGGAGCAACCGCAACAACAACAACAACAATGGGTCTGCAGCTACGTCAGCGCATGCAGATTACCTCCTCCGGCTGCAGTAGTTTGGCGGTGACCCCCATGGAGCATACGCCTACCGATGAGGAGAGTGCTGCTGTGACAACAGTGACGTCATCACAACGACGCCAACAGCAGCAACAACAACAGCAGCAGCAACAACAATTACAGGCAGCCCTCGAACAACATCACATAACACCAAGCAAAACGCCCGAACAAATGGAGCTAAGTGACTCCGAATCATATGGAGCGGCCAGTTACGATGAATTTGAACTGCGCGAGGTGGTCAAAGAGGGTCACGACAAGGCCGATCCCTCACAGTTTGAGCTGTTGCGTGTCCTCGGCGAAGGCAGCTTTGGCAAGGTGTTTCTGGTACGCAAGATTCTGGGCAAAGATGCGGGCACACTCTACGCCATGAAGGTGCTCAAGAAGGCCACACTCAAAGTCAAGGATCGCGTTCGCAGCACCAACGAGCGCAAGATTCTGGCCGATGTGGGACACGCGTTTATTGTCCGACTTCATTATGCATTTCAGACGCCTGGCAAACTGTATTTGATTCTGGACTTTTTGCGCGGTGGCGATTTGTTTACGCGCCTCTCCAAGGAGGTCATGTTCACCGAGGAGGACGTCAAGTTCTATTTGGCTGAGCTGGCTTTGGCCATGAACCATTTGCATACGCTGGGCATCATCTATCGCGATCTGAAGCCGGAGAATATACTGTTGGATGAGCATGGTCATATTGCATTGACCGATTTCGGTCTGTCCAAGCAGCCATTGGATGGCTCCAAGACGTACAGCTTTTGTGGCACCGTCGAGTACATGGCACCGGAGATAGTCAATCGCAAGGGACATGATTTCGCCGCCGACTGGTGGTCATTTGGTGTCCTCATGTATGAGATGTTGACGGGGAATCTGCCATTTCATGGCCAGACGCGACAGGAGACCATGAATCAGATATTGCGCTCCAAATTGGGCATGCCGGAGAATCTATCGCCGGAGGCACAATCACTGCTGCGTGCGCTCTTCAAACGCAATCCCTTAAATCGTCTCGGAGCGGGGGCACAAGGCATATTGGACATCAAGGCGCATTGTTTCTTTGCGACAATCGATTGGGTGAGGCTGGAGCGTAAGCTGGTGCGTCCACCTTTTATACCGGCGGTCAGTCGGGACGATGCCTTCTACTTTGATGTGGAGTACACGTCCAAGTCACCGCGCGATTCACCCGGCGGTCCAATATCTGCATCCGCACACGAAATCTTTCGAGGCTTCAGCTTTGTGGCGCCCGTGCTGCTGGAGAACAGCACCAATAGCAGCCAATCGAACAATGTCAGTCCGATGCACGGCTTGGCAGCACTACCGGCCGCCGTCGCCTCCTCAGTGACAGTGGCGGCAGCTCCAGGACCACGCAGTTTACCCGGCGTCCTGCCCGGCAATTTTCTGGCCGAATACAATCTGCTGCAGGAGCTGGGACGTGGCACGTTTTCGGTGTGTCGCCTGTGCGAGCATCGATCCTCCAAGAAGCACTACGCTGTGAAGATCATCGAGAAGGCGGCTGTGGCAGCCGCATCATCCTCAACGGCCGATTGCTGGGAGGAGGTCGAGATAATGCTGCGCTATGGCAATCATCCCAATATTGTGACACTCTATTCGGTATACGAGGACACCAGCTCCGCGTATCTCGTCATGGAGCTGCTCAAAGGCGGTGAACTGCTCGACCGCATCCTGGCCGTGGGCCAAATGTGCGAGAGCGAAGCCAGCGCTGTGCTCCGTACGATTGCCGCTGCCGTCGCTTACCTGCACGAGCACGGCGTCGTCCATCGCGATCTGAAGCCCTCGAATATGATCTACGCGAGCATGCGACAAACTCCCGAAACGCTTAAACTCTGCGATTTAGGTGAGTCGATTGGATTGCTTCTATTTGCCAACAGCCTTCATTTGACAACAGTTGTACAGAAAAGTTATGACACAGCATTTGAAAAGTGCTCTATAAGAATATATCTTTTCAATTCTGATATAGATGAGACTAAACATTGTTTTCCATCTTCCAATTTTGGGTTAAATTGTAGACCACTATATTTATTTTTATCAGTCTTCAACATGACCTCATACCTCATCATATCTGATAAAGTGCACACAAAACGTTGTCACTTTTATCTATTCAATAAGACTATAATAACTTAACTTGATACAGTTAGTCAGGAAAGTGCTTTGACAATATTAGAAATTTACAAAATTTCTCTTAAAAAAATTATATAAATATTATGACTTTTTGTTTTATTTAATTTTTTATTATTCTTGCCTAGAAACCATCTAGAACAAGTTAAAAAAAAAAAAACGAAAAAAATTTTTATTGAATTTAACCAATTTTTATTACTTGAATCACCTCCTTAAACGTTTCTATTTATTTTGAATTTTTTTCTTGTTAAGGCCCGGAAATAAAAATTCTTGTCAAACTTTCTATTAAAAAAAACTTTGCCAGGAATTATTTTCGTTTTTTTATATGAAGTTTAATAGGATTTTTTTTTCCGGGCCTGCTGCAGTCAGGCCTTTAACACTAAATTGTCCTAAATATTATTTCCGTTATCATTTCCGTTAGTTTGTGATTCAAACGTAGAATTTCTTACTTCTACCTCTTGGTCTCCCATCTCTTATTAGCATTAAATTCCCTTCAGTTCTTCATAAACATTTTACTGGCTGCACTTATTTTCTGTTCCGCTGTTAATTTTGTCAAATTGTGTGCTCTGGGCTTGTAGAGAAATGTGTATAGATGTCCAGTTGTGTGTCTAAGAAATCTTATTACAATATTAATCTGCTTGCAGGCTTTGCTAAGCAACTGCGCGCTGATAACGGTCTGCTGATGACGCCCTGTTATACGGCAAACTTTGTGGCGCCGGAGGTACTAAAGCGTCAGGGATATGATCTGGCCTGTGACATTTGGTCGTTGGGCGTGCTGTTGTACATCATGTTGTCGGGTCGAACGCCGTTTGCCAGCACACCGAATGATTCAGCGGATGTAATACTGAAGAGAATTGGATCTGGACACATAGATTTTAGCAGCAGTCGCTGGTCGCTGATAAGTGCACCGGTTAAGGAGCTGCTGCGTCAAATGCTGCACATTGTGCCCGAGAATCGGCCGACGGTGGCACAGATAATGGAACATAGTTGGGTGCGGGATCAATTTGCTGGCAATGTGCAGTTGACCGAATATGCGATGCATTCAAACATCATCAGCGGCGGCAACGTCGGTGGCGGTGTCGGTGTCGGTGTCAGTGGCAACGGTGCACAACAATTGTCACTTGGGGCACAGCAGCAGCAACAGAATCACAACTCGATGACGCTACGTGGTGCTGTGGATGCCACGTTTCGGGCAATTGCCATACCGCAGGCGGCAAATGTGGGTCCCGTGGAGCTATCGATGCTGGCCAAGCGGCGGGCCAAAGACCGCGCCAATCTGCATTCCTAATTGTTAGCAGGGCTGTGCCCGAGACGTCAGGCCAAACGGCAGCTAATTCAATTAGTTTATAGATTTTATAGTATTCTGATGCATTGTTTTGCATTTCCGCAACGCCTTTGGGAGTGGCATGCTGCCATCAATCCACGCCAACACCAGCGGCACCACCAACATTACCAACATCATCAACACCGCCATCGCCACGACAACAATTGTCTCTTAAAGCGGCAGCGATGTCACAGCGCCAAATTACGTTTGGTTTAAGCATATGTGGTAATGGACATGAATATGGGAATGGAATGAAATGGAATGGATGTCGTTAAATGTAGATGTGGAGTGTCTTTCAGGCAGCGCGATAACTTTCTAGTATTTGACGTGTATTTGAAGTGTTAGTTATTTATTTTATAATAATACCCAAAAAGAAAAACAACCGATGCGATAATGCAATGATACGATATATACAATATGTATATACTCTTTATATATAAATATATACATACAACTTAAAAAAAAAACTACAAAAACAAAAGGCAAAGCGACAGCTTCTAGCATATGCTTATTTACATACATAAATCTACCGAAAACTATACATTAATATATAATTATTTATATATATACAAATGTATATAAATATATTTAATGCCTATGTAAATGTGTGCGATCTTCCTGAAGCCCTCGGACCCAGATGCCGAGTCTCAGCTGGCTTACCAGACGAGAATCGAAATTAAAACTAATCAATTTAAAAGCAACTTTAAATGTTGGCCAAAAACCGTGCTAAAATATTAAAAAAAAATGTTATATATATATATATACCACATATATATGAATATATACATTTAAAAATCAAAGAAGAATATATGATGAAGCGTGAATATTTTAATTATCCTAGCTAAATTTTTTGACATCACGTGTTATTGTTGTTAAATAAATTAATAATTAATGAAACATACCAAAATAACCAAATCGGAAAATTATATAAAAAAAACATTTCTTTTTAAATCTTTGAAATTGTCAACGTTTTTTTTTTAATTTGTTTTCAGTTTCTTGTTTATAAACTTTTGCTATGGGCACATCCATCAGTTCTATATGTCAATTTGCAGAAACATTACCATTATGATGTTGTATTTGGTAACAAATTTGCATTTACGTTTCTTAGCATCTGTAAATATCTATATATACATTATAAATATCTATAAATATAAACATATAACTATGTGTGATAACGCATTGCTACTCATATGTATTTGTATTATAGCAAAACAAAAGAAAGAAAGCAACTGATACTTCCAAATACTTAAGTTCGAATCAGCATTCGCTAACTGAAAACATTTCAATTGTTTTTGCACATAAGATTTCGCATACAATTTAATTTTAATGTTGACGATAAATGTTGTTGTTGCCTTAACAAAAACTGGCATTGCCACCGCCCTCCCTAGCGATCACGCCCCCTAGCCATTATCTTTGCGCCTTTCTGGTTTTACTATTTTTTTTTTTTTTGTATTTTTGGAAAGCGGAAAGCATTAGGTACTCCCTTCAATGTAGCTTAGATAGTTTAACGATTATGTACATCGTTATCTTTGAGCACAATTTAGTTGGAATGCCAGAACAATTATGAGATGAAAAAATGTGATTTTATACGCAAATACCGCTAAGAACATATAAACAAATAACTGATCTTTCAACAGAACTTTCCCTACTATTGATACGTAAGGCTCTACTATAAATTTTCGATATAAATGAAAAGCCTAGCAAATCCATTAATCAATACCAAAATTTGAATAATGCAAAAGACAAAATGAAAATGACAATTCTTTTAATGTTGTGTGTGTGTGTGTAGTATAACTTGTTGTATCTGTAATCTTATGGATACGATTTTGTTATTATATACTATATCATATTAGTGTTCTATGTATGTGTCCTCAACTATTTTCTCACTCTTTTTCCTTTTTTTTTTAAATTATAATAATACTTATGTAATGTGAAGTTAGGTAAAATTCGATTTGAATTGGTTAGATAAAAACCTAACCTCACTTAACCCATGTATGTAATATTAACTATGAATAGTAATGATCGTTGATTGATGGATGCGTGTTGTGTGTAAACATTTTGCGCTGTGCTATTGAACTTATGCTAACAACAAACAACAATAATAAATGTTAGTTAAAGAATTCCAAATTTTATAACAGGTTGCGATTTTGGGGTTTTGTCTCCTTATATACTAATAAATAAAAGCATATATACATACATACATACATATGTATAAAGGTAAATTAGTTAGCTGATTCTGAAAATAAACGAAACGGTTTGTTATAAATGCTGTGCACATACATACATATACACACGCGAAAATGTCGAAGATATTACTTCAAATTCATACTTAAGTAATGAATTTATTCCGCACAAATACACACATGGATGCTACATATATTTTCTTAGTAGATTTTTACAGCTTCCAAAAAAAAAAAAAAGAATATTAAAACCAACTGAAAAGCTACACATGAAATTTGCAAAAGAAACACTCACTTTAAATGTAATCAATTGAATCTAAATTCTTGTAAAATTCACTAAATAAAATATGAAATGAAAATGAAACAATTTATATATATATAATATGCAAGCAAAAACCCTTAATAAAATTTTAAAGTTATAATGCTAATTTATGGCTTTACCAACAAATAAATGCTGCTAGTATTTTTGGCGTGGTGAATATTTCAATTAATTGCCCAACAATTCCAATATAAGTATTGGGAAGCCATATATTTTTGGTTGGTTTGGATGTCACTGATGTAAAGAAAAAAGTTCGTGACCTGAGAGTTATTTTGTACTATTTAACCAGTTGTCAGCTACAAAAATAATATTCTGCGATTTTCCAGTCAATTTTTTTGTAACAATCTATATACAAAATTATATGCAAATGTTTAGGAAATATGTGAACTCCTTATTACTATCCTGACAGTTTGAAGTTGGTCAGACTTCGGAGGTAGTCACTTTACAAGTCAAAATTTATTTCCAATTCTTCATGATTTTTTACAAAAAAAAAATGAAAGGTCTCAGAATCAAGTTTAAAGTGTTGTTTTACACTAATTACGATATAAGGAGTTGATTAAAAGTGAAAACTTGAGATTTAAAATTTTGAATTTTTGAAATTTTAAAGGGGGGACCATTAGCATCAAAATCGAATCTTGGTCGAAAATAATTAAATTTTCTAAATGAACAAACTTTAAATACAGAATGAATTTAGAGGCCAATTGATGATCAAAATGACATTCCGCTTGAAAATCGGTTCAGTTTTGATCAAGTTATGATAGTTTGAAGTTGGTCAAACTGCGGATTTAGCCACTTTACAAGTCTAAATTTTTGTACAATTTCACATGATTTTTTACAAAAAAATGAAAGGTGTCAGAATCAAGTTTAAAGTGTTGTTTTATACTAATTACGATGTAAGGAGTTGATTAAAAGTGAAAACTTGAGATTTAAAATTTTGAATTTTTGAAATTTTAAAGGGGGGACCATTAGCATCAAAATCGAATCTTGGTCGAAAATAATTAAATTTTCTAAATGAACAAACTTTAAATACAGAATGAATTAAGAGGCCAATTGATGATCAAAATGACATTCCGCTTGAAAATCGGTTCAGTTTTGATCAAGTTATGATAGTTTGAAGTTGGTCAAACTGGGATTTAGCCACTTTACAAGTCTAAATTTTTGTACAATTTCACATGATTTTTTACAAAAAAATGAAAGGTGTCAGAATCAAGTTTAAAGTGTTGTTTTATACTAATTACGATGTAAGGAGTTAATTAAAAGTGAAAACTTGAGATTTAAAATTTTGAATTTTTGAAATTTTAAAGGGGGGACCATTGGCATCAAAATCGAATCTTGGTCGAAAATAATTAAATTTTCTAAATGAACAAACTTTAAATACAGAATGAATTTAGAGGCCAATTGATGATCAAAATGACATTCCGTTTGAAAATCGGCTCAGTTTTGATCAAGTTATGATAGTTTGAAGTTGGTCAAGCTGCGGATTTAGCCACTTTACAAGTCCAAATTTTTGTTCAATTTCACATGATTTTTTACAAAAAAATGAAAGGTGTCAGAATCAAGTTTAAAGTGTTGTTTTATACTAATTACGATATAAGGAGTTGATTAAAAGTGAAAACTTGAGATTTAAAATTTTGAATTTTTGAAATTTTAAAGGGGGGACCATTAGTATCGAAATCGAATCTTGGTCGAAAATAATTAAATTTTATAAATGAACAAACTTTAAATACAGAATGAATTTAGAGGCCAATCGATGATCAAAATGACATTCCGCTTGAAAATCGGTTCAGTTTTAATCAAGTTATGATAGTTTGAAGTTGGTCAAGCTGCGGATTTAGCCACTTTACAAGTCCAAATTTTTGTTCAATTTCACATGATTTTTTACAAAAAAATTAAAGGTGTCAGAATCAAGTTTAAAGTGTTGTTTTATACTAATTACGATATAAGGAGTTGATTAAAAGTGAAAACTTGAGATTTAAAATTTTGAATTTTTGAAATTTTAAAGGGGGGACCATTAGCATCGAAATCGAATCTTGGTCGAAAATAATTAAATTTTCTAAATGAAGAAACTTTAAATACAGAATGAATTAAGAGGCCAATTGATGATCAAAATGACATTCCGCTTGAAAATCGGTTCAGTTTTAATCAAGTTACGATAGTTTGAAGTTGGTCAAACTGCGGATTTAGCCACTTTACAAGTCTAAATTTTTGTACAATTTCACATGATTTTTTACAAAAAAATGAAAGGTGTCAGAATCAAGTTTAAAGTGTTGTTTTATACTAATTACGTTGTAAGGAGTTGATTAAAAGTGAAAACTTGAGATTTAAAATTTTGAATTTTTGAAATTTTAAAGGGGGGACCATTAGCATCAAAATCGAATCTTGGTCGAAAATAATTAAATTTTCTAAATGAACAAACTTTAAATACAGAATGAATTTAGAGGCCAATTGATGATCAAAATGACATTCCGCTTGAAAATCGGTTCAGTTTTGATCAAGTTATGATAGTTTGAAGTTGGTCAAACTGCGGACTTAGCCACTTTACAAGTCTAAATTTTTGTACAATTTCACATGATAGTTTACAAAAAAAGAAGGGTCTCAGAATCAAGTTTAAAGTGTTGTTTTACACTAATTACGATATAAAGAGTTGATTAAAAGTAAAAACTTGAGAGTTAAAATTTTGAATTTTGGAAATTTCATCGAAATCAATATCTAGTAAATTCTAGAGGAAAATATTTTTTTTTAACAATTTAATGAAATTTGAATGCAAAATGAATTGAGAGGCCAAAGCAAGACCACTTGAGAATCGGTTCAGTTTTGCTCAAGTTATGACAATTGGAAGTTGGACAACTCTTTAACCCTACCGGCATAAATGTTTCGGTATTCGGTTCTGGACAGAGAATTTATTTCGGTTACGGTCTCAGATCCGGTACTAAAAATGAAACAGTTATTTTCGGTTAATGGTTCCGGTACCGTTACCGGTGTTATTCCCTGCTTAAAAGTTAATTTTTTTTAAAAATTGTGCAGCATGATCATTTTCAGCTTCAAATTGTCGACCGATTGTGGCGGTCGGTCGATAGACCAATATATGTGATGTGATGGCTCCAAAACCTATTTCAAATGAAAGTTCTAACCGATTGATTTTGTTTGTTTCACAGATCACAACACAGTGAACTGCGCGATGTCATTATCAAGTCAAATGCATCGGGAATGGCTTTGGATCAGCAAAAGGTGGATCAGTATATTAAGGCAATGTCATTAAACGGCAGCGAAAAGGTAAGTCAGGGAGCACACAAACTTTCAAATACACACCCAAAATCATTGTTTCAGGTAAATAACGAGAAACTGGCTGCTATGTGGATGTATGCGACGCACATGGGCAGTCTGCCACCGCCATCTGTGCGCAAACTTACGCCTCCATCCCGTTCCATCATGCTCATACCTGCCACAGCCGCCGGCAATGGAGTAAGTAACCGTATTTACCGAAAACTGCAAATAGCCGTTATGTGCAGTTCCTTCTTGTTCAAATTTTTATAAAACAAATCTTACCATTAAAATTTATTCAAATATTGCAATATATTCATACATTTTTAATATTTATTAAAAATTAGAGAATGGCAGTTGACTTTTATCAAATTGAAGTTAAAAAAAAGTGAATTTGTTTTTGATTAACAAGTATAATTTATAGTTGATTTTTCTTTTTTAAGCGGCGGAAAGTTTTTTTTCATTAAATTTTTGTCAAGTTCTTCTGCTTCCCATTACGTCACAGTTTATTTTTATTGGAGTTTAGACCTACCAGAACGTTTTCTGTTCTACTTGATACGGTCCTTTTATTTTATATACGATTTAATTCATTTGAATTTTGACACTGAATCTGAAATTTTTAATATGTTTATAAAGGAGTTATCGTTGATGAAAAAATAATTTCTTGTTTTTTTTCAAATAAGTTGTTTCGTTTTTTGACCTGTAACTGTAATGTAACTCAAAAATAGTTTTTATTGGAACAATATATTAGCGTGGTCACTTTCATATAAAATCTGAAATTTAATTATTTATTTTGCAATATTTTTTTTAGCCATATACATAATAATATTGGAATAAAAGAGTAACATCGAAATGCTTTATTTTTTCAACTGGGAATACTTAAGAATTCGTATACTAAAATTTATTCTTTTTCAATTCAGATGCCACCACCGCCACCCACACGTCTGCCACCTCCACCGCCACCAGGGATGGGCGCTGGTATACTGCTCCCTGTGCCACCGCCGCAGTACCGTGGGATGACGTTACCGTACATGCGGCCGGGATCCATGCTTTATGCTCATCCGGCCAGTCTAACGGGTACTTATCGTACACACAAGAGCACTAAGTCGGCAGAAATGAATGGTCAGCGTCGGCGTCGCCGTGCCGGTAAATCAGATGCAAATCGTCGTCAGCGCCGAAAGTCCGAGGCGGATGTGCTAGATGGTGCGCCAAATTTTCAATATACGGGTCTGGATCGCGCCATAGCAGATAGTTTCCTGGCGCGTCAGGAGCAGTCTCAGGCGGGCAGCCACATTGACTACTCCTCGTCGACATCCTCAGCCAACAGTGATGCTTTCAGACATCAGGGAGCTTCCTCCAAGTCCAAGATTGTGTGCCGCGATGTGGTAATGTGAGATAATTCCATCTCATTTCATTTCAGGCCCCGTAGTCTTTGCCATCCAATTTGGCATGATGTTCAGCGACTTTTGTAAATAGTTTCTCAAAGTACCCGACAGCCCATCAAGCGATTGTCTAATTTCCGTTTTTAAATATATATGCATATATTATACATACATAAATACATGCATATGTATGGATGTAAATTTCTTATGCATCATACATACATATGTACCTACAAACATAATATAGTTATAGTCATTATTTTTTGAATATACTTATATAAAAAAAAACAAATAAAGATACTCGAACGAACTTTGACGGTTTGTTTCTCTATGAGCAACTAGTTCTCACCGGTCACCTCAGAAATTGGGAATCCCCGCTATTATTTAATAAATACACATTAAATTATTATTGTACAATGCATGTTCTTTGATTCTTTTAAATTTCTTCGTCGTTTTGCCTCTCCGTTCTGAGCGCATCAGCAATACAAAAAAAAAGAAAATAATAAATTTATATTTATATAATATTATTGGTATGTGTTCTATGTAGCATTTAGTAAGGACAAGCCGCTCTGTATGCCATTCCATAATTGATTGGTTGCCTTTGTCCTTGGGATTGTTCCTCCTTATGTGGTTGTTTTTGCTGTGGTATCAGTGTCTGTTTTTTTTGTGGTTTTTGTGGAAGCTGTTGCTGGAATCGAATAAAATAGTAAGTATTCCAAATGTCAGCTGGTTCAAGTTTCAGTTACTCACTTCCAGTTTGGGACTCACTCGCATCCAGTTGCACTTGCTGCAATGCCTCGTTGACTGTTTCTAATCGTGCCTCCAGCGGCGTTTCCTTCTTCTCCGTCTTCACAGAATTATACTTAAAGTCATCTTGAGTTTTCTGCTTTTGTGACGGCCGCTGCTCCACTTGCACTTCTACTTGCTGCTGTTGCGGATGCTCTTCGACAACATTTGCCTCTTCGGCAATGATGCCGTTGAGTACATTGACTGCCTCCTGGGCAACATTTGTCCCCGCTCTTTTAGCCGGTTGATCTCTCTTTTGTTGTGTGTACGTTTGCGTCCATTCGACGTGCTCCTTGTAATACTGATACACTGGAATCACAATCACCGAGATATCATCTACTGTAGCCGCTCCTTTGCTTTCTGACAATCGCCAGTGACCTGAAAAGTTTGCTTTGCCGCGTGCGCGCGCCACAAGCTCCTGGGCGGCCATTGTGTAGCGATGCCTCTCCGTTGGATAACGTGACAGAATTTGGAAGACGGTGCGTGCAACGGCCTCATTCTCGGATACATCCCATAGGCCATCGGTGGCCATCACGAGCATGCCGTAGTCGCCATCCTCATTGTGCTCATCGGGTATGCTGACCACTTGACTGAGATCACGCTGACGCACTTCGGGATGTGGTGTTAAAAATGGTTTAATCGGTGTGCGTGTATTTATTGCAACCAGTTGATGATCACCGAATCCACGAGTCACGCCCAGCGTGCCCAACAAGCGACTACGCTTGCCCTCTCCATAGACCACGGGATGAGCAAGATCCCTGCTTGTCACTGTCTTGTACGTCCAGCCCTTCATGTTACCTTTGCGGCACAGTATGCGCTGGCCCATATCTTTGATCTGTGGTCGTTTCGCATACTCCATGGCCACATATGCATCTTCAATCAGATCTGGCTGCAAAAGTGCCATGTTCTCCAATCGTTCGCGTTCCGTTTCCGGCGTATGATCAAACGAAAAGGGCGTAGAATAACTGAGTGTATCGTCTTCTGATGAATCCGCTTCAATCACCCCCTCATTAGACTCCGATGCTGCTGTTGTTGTCGGAGCTGTTGTGGTTGGGGTTATTGCTGTTGTGGGTGTAGCCTTCGGTGACGATCGTCGCTGGCAAAGCACAGCTCGACTGTCTCCAGCATTGGCCACATACATTTTTCCATCGATGAAGAGCACGACGCAGGCTGTGCATCCGCCTGCATTGCGATACCTAGGATTGTCTTGCCTCAACAGTTCGTCCATGTCAAAAAAGGCAGCCTCCAGTGCTCCTATAATTAGCTCGTCCTTTGACACCTTTCGGTGAAAGTATGCCGGATGCGGAAATGCCGGATTCACCTCAGCCGTTTCATCCCCGTTGTGTGTATCACGTGGCAACAACAGTTCAATGCAGTCCACCAGCTTCTCATGCAGAATGTGCGACAATTGATAGGAGGCAGCCAATGCGGCCCCATATCCAGCATGTCCATCGAAAATGCCAAAATACGTATACGGCAGATCGGGATGGATGTGATCTGGATCCGATAGCACTTGCCTGAAAATAACATGACAATCTGTTAGTCTTGATACATTTCTTAATGCTGCTCTTCTATATCTGAAAATTAGAACTAAAAAAATAACATTATATGATTGTGGCATGGCGATTATTGATCGGAGCAGCAATATATCTCCATCAAAATGAGCTACGACTATGATGAAATATCGATTTTTGCACAGATTGGGGCTATAACTGAGGATTGGTCAACCCAATGCATAGATTTCAATATAAGTGATAAAGGCTATAGTCGAGACCCCGACTGTAAAATACATGTTACATACTTTTGGGTGCTAACATTCCTGATTTTGTTGAGATTAAGTAGGCTGATAGATAATATTAATAGATAACGTTAATTACCAAGAAAAGTTATATCTTATCGATTTGAGTGGCAAACATTTAACAAAAACATGATCTGCGTGGAGTTTATAGAAGTCTGTGTGCCAAATTTGATTACTCTAGCTCTTAGTCTCAGTTTCAGTTTATTGCTTGCTTTATAGACTCGGCTATGGATGCTGATCAAGAATATATGTATGTACTTTATAGGGTCGAAGATACTATCTTCTCCCTGTTACATACACTTCAACGAACACAATATATCTTATACTTATTTTTTTTAAACTAAGGGCATAACAAAATGTTAAGATCGAAAATGTTCTAGTAAAGAAATGTATTCCCTGTTATTAGTATGAACTTTTTAAAATTTGTATGAAAATGAAAGTTTTTGTCAAAATACTTAATCTAACCATTGTATGATGATTACAGTGGGTTGTGAAACTTAAATTTTTTGCTAAATTCTTACCGACTAAAGGCCGCCTGATCCTCGTTCCACTTGGATTTGCCGGAATTGATGCACTCAGCGTAGCCTGTGTCCCAGGGAAGTATGCTGATGTTGCGCGGAACTATTATCGGTCGAATGCTGTGATCACTCGAGGCGCGCAGTTCGTCTCTAGTGAGCAGTTCTAGGAATAGGGGACGTGAATATCGAAACTTGTCTTGCAGATAGTTCTGGGCTGGCGGCGTATACGGCGTTATAGCCGACATAATGCTAGCTTTGAAGTTGTTCAGCATGGTTGGGCGAGGGTAGCTCCTATTACGAGTAGTAGAAGTTTTCCTTATTTCCTTATTTTATATTATATTTATTCTCGCAGTCTCACGTCTCACTCACTCCCACTGACGTGGCGAGCGACTGTCGTTTTTGTTTTTTGCTTATTGTTGTTTTTTTTAGTTATTGCGATTTGTCGTCCCTGTCTCGCTGTTATCTCAGCACTGCGGCGAACAATTTGTCATTATAATATACAATGTAAAAACAAATAAACGCAAGTAGCAGTGACTTAGCCGCTGGGTTTGCTTTATCTGTCCAATTTAATTTCTTTGTGTGCTGTGTTTAGGAATCGATTGCAACGATTTTCACAATATCGATTTGTTGTGGGTCACTATCGGCTGGTGTTCTCTCTTTATTATTATTACTCTACAGAAGAAATGCGTTTTGATTATTTAATTTAAGTGATTTCAAGCACTTTGTAGTTATATCGCTTACATAGACAAGCACCTTAACGATCAATTTGTTTGTTTAATGCTCCATCCACTGCGAAACATAAACAACAATAAACACATCCCATGTAATAGCATTTAAAGTTGTAAAAATCAATATTTACATTTATAACATTTAATGGCTTATTGGAAGCGCCATGCGCCAACTCTTTTCTTATTAATTCAATTTAATGGGCAATCAGCACGGGTCTCGCGTAATTAGCTTTTGCCTAAGCCGATTTAATATTTTCTCTTGCTGACGAATTGTGTATGAAAAAACAATAGTAGAAGAAGAAGAGTAATGCAAGTTATTTAGCGATGGTTTACAGCACACAAAAAAATATATATCGCACTATCGACGATACATTGATACAATATTGCGATAGACATGTGCATATTTTTAAACACAGATGGCGCCAGTAATGCCGTACACACAATTTTCAAATAAGAATGTTAACCAACACTAGGAAAACGGCAATTGACGTGCTAGAACATTTTTTCAATTGCTAAGGCCATTTTCTATGTATATTCAGCTATATTTTGCTATTAGTATTTCCTCTAAAACTATGCAAAAGTACACTGATCTTTAGATCAGCATCGTCAAGAGTAGACATTTGAGGCACCCAAATAGAACAAACTGACTGAACGAATAACGTATATTTCTAAAAACATACAAAATAGTGTCAAGTAATCAGTTCATCAGTTCATTGGTTTATCAGTTGATCAGTATATCGGCTCGTCTTCTTATCAATTTATCAGCTTAAAAGTCCTCGTCGCTGTGGTGCTCCGGCTTGTTGGCCGTTTTCGGTCGCAGCGGCAACTCTCCCGTTAGCTTCGATATGCTGATGTCATCGATGGAGTTTAGATCGACTGAATGACAGATTGATAACAGAAGAGTTAGCTGAGAACATTTCTGGCTTCCACTCAAACTCATACTCACAATCGTCGTCACCGGTGCCGGCATTGCCGCTTAGTCCACTCATGCCCATAATGTCACCCACATCGAGTTCGCTATCGGAGCTGCCAAAGCTGCTGTCGTCCGCATCGCGTCTATTCAGCATGCTGCTGCCAGGTCCGTTGCGTCCGTCGCGTCCGTTGCGGGTCGTCGGAGCGCCGCTTGCGGCAGCCGCTGTTGCACGTCGACTGCGTCCGGTGGTCGGACGAATGCGCGAGGTGGCGGTTCCGGGTCGCTTTCCAGTCGCCGCTGTTCCATTGGCCGCTGCTGCATTGGCTGCTTTGCTGCGTCGCAGCATTAGATCCTCATCGCGTATGTCGGGTATCTCCGAGTCTAGGCCAAATGTGCCTGGGCCTTGGAGGGCCACACCCACAATTTTATCATCATCATCAACGTCATCGTCGTCATCGTCGTCGTCCTCGATGAGACCTTCGGGTATAAATGGCATCGAGTTCTCTGCCGGCTTCTGCAGCAATGGTGATGAAATGGGCGTGGCACGTCGCTTGGTGCGCGCCTCCAGCTGTGTACGCAGTGCATCCCGGACGTGGAGGCGCAGAAAATAGCGTTGGAACAACTGCTGCAACTCCTTTTCGCACTCCTCAAACTCGGCCATGTGCGCTGGACGTATCTTCTGAAGCGCCTCCAGACGCTGCTTGGTCCGCTCCAGCTCCGCCCGCTTGCGTTGCAGCTTCGAGTTGAGGGCATTGAGCTCGACACGCGCATTCTCCAGCTGGGCACGACTCGACTGCAACTTGAGCTGGCTGGCCTGGATGGCATTCTTCATGGTGCGCTCCACGCTCAGCAGTTCCATGGGTCGCTGGGCCTGGGCAAGACGCGCCTCTTTGTTCACCAGCTCCTTGGACAGCAGATCGAAGAGGGCGGCGCCACGCTGCGTTAGATCCGACGATAGTTCACGGGCACGACGCAGTTCATCCATTTTATCGCCAATATCCACTTGATTGAGACTGCGATATTGCTCTCGCTCCTCATCCCGCTCCTCGGCTTCCGTCTGGGCGGGCGCAATCAGCAGGCGTGTTATCTTCTGTAGCTCCATTGCGCTAACGGCAGCCGCTGCATACAGCTTGCGGGGATTGAGCCGTATGGCCGATTTCGTCACAAAGAACTCGGTGGCCGAGCGTATGAGGAGCACACGCTGATCCTCCGTCTCGACGCCGCCGGCGAGCACAGTGCCCGGCTCCAGGAGACCGGCGAGCCATTGCAACAGCTCGGCGACAATATGAAAGCTGGCCAGGCTGCCGTGATGCGTGGCCAGCGACTGTAGCGGAAAGACGCGAGGAAAGCCCAACAGCTTCAGATGCTCACCCAGATCTGCAAGACACTCACTTAGATTCATTCATCTACAACTCCAACTCCAACTCGAACTCGAACCACTTACCCCGCACATCCTTAAAGGACATCCTGCACACAATTCGAGCTGCGTACTCAACTTCTCATCCAATATTATGTGCATTTTTTCAAAGCCTATTTGTTGTGGCTCTCTGCTTGGTTTCGCTTTTGTTTACGCCAGCGACGTGACCACCGCGTTGCCAGGCAACCACTCAACCACCCAAACACCCAACCAGCCAAACACACACCCACACCACACACCTGCCAACCGCCTGGTCAGCAATTAGCCTGCAAGATATCCCATAACAATGCCATATGTAAATACAAATAATGAATTAATGTTTGCATCAAATGAAAATATGTTTTCAAAACTTTTTCCAGTTCCTTTGTGACAACTGACTGAAACAATGGGCGTACGTGAAGGACTGAAACAGACTCATGTAAGCTCGTAGGTACAGTGGCACCTGCCTAAGTTAAACAGAGTCAATTTACTCTCGATTTATTGACTATTTAAAGCTGTAATATTTTAATTAGTCAGTCATTTTGTATTTGAAGTCTCTTTTTGTACCGTTTACTATTATTTTAAATTAATTCTGTATTTAAAAAAAATCCAAATTCTTATGCAATTCTGTTTTGAATACAATTTTAAAATTTTTGAATAGATTTTAAAATTAAAACATACTTAAAGCTGCAAAACTGTTTATTTATTTTTTTAAATTTATGTACGATAGATAAAATTTTTATTTTTTAATAATTATGGAAAAATTTTAAAATATTTAATATTGCTATTTTTAAAATATTTTTTTAAAATAATATTCAAAGCTGTTAAAACATGATAATAAAATGGTTTTTTTTTTGACAAAATTTGACAAAAAATGTGACCCAGGCGCACTTTTAAACGAATGAACTCTGTTTCCCGCTGCTTTAAAGTTTAAATGTAATTAATTGGCATATTTTTTTTATTCAAGTATGCATTAAAAACGCCCAGACATGTAAATGCAATTTTGTGGGGCTACTCGGCAATGAGGGGAGGAGGTGGGAGGTTAGAGACTTATTCATATATTTGTTCGTGTATTTCAGAATTAATTAAAATTGTTAACAGCACGCAAAACACGCCGCCAGTCAAAGCAGTCACAGTTACGGTCCCCAGCGACCGCAGAGTACAAACAATACAAATGTATATGACTTTACAAGTGGCCTCCGTTTTAGCCAATATTTACTTTACCAGAAAGCTATATCCGGCTACAAGGCTAGGCAACGATTCGTAGAAGCCTGGGAACGTGTGTCGCATTGTGGGTTGCCACTTTTGGACATTGCAACTATAAAATGGCATCAATTAAACATGCTTTACATGTTGAATTTATGATCTGACAGTTGATCTCGATAGCTTTTATATATAAATCTGTCTGAATTTAAGGATTTAAACTGAAAAAATACAGTTTTTATTAAACTTTAATACCCGTCTGTTCATCTGTACGAACACATGAATTTTAGAGACTATCAGTCTCAAGACATTTTAAAGAGATTTTTCAGAGCTAGACAAAGCAAAAACCCAGTGATAATCAAGCTTGCGTTAGTGATTTCACTACTTTCTGATACAGACACAAGCATTCAGTCCAAAAATAATTTCACATTTAAATTTCGTGGAGATATAAGAAATATTTCAGTTAAAGTTATAAAAAGAATATGTTTGACTGCTTTCATCAAAACATTTTTACTTACACTTGGTACTCAATATTTGATTTTCCCATTCCTGTTGCCATATTTCTATGAGAATAGACAATGAATCAGTTACCGCTGGCATCACCAGAAGTCGGATGGATGATTCGTTAGTATGCTCGATTAATTGATTTATTCAGCAATTGTACCAACTGTGAACAACAGCGGCAAAAGCAATAATAGCAACAATGACAATAGGAGCAACAATGGGAATGAACCTTTTTGGCAAACCAATAAAAGCGACGGCAACGTCATGACCACAAATGAACGCACAATAATTGTGTTCCATGTGCCATGATGGCACATTACAAATGTCAAAGTATGTGTAAGTGCAAGTGTGTGTTTGCGTGTGTGTGTAGTACAGCATAATTATGACCTTGGTATGTCAGCGTATTGGACAAATCGAAAGAATAATCATATAGTTGGCCATCTATTTACGACTGTGCACGTCCTGACACGTCAAAGTTCAATGCCCAAAAGCCACAGGAGGCAGTCCGTCAACCACTTTGCACCACATCGCCAGTATCACGATTACCAGCACCACCTAAGCGACTCCAACAATGATGATGAGCAATTAAAGCGAACGCTTTATCAAAATATGTAGTTTGGATAGACGAGTGCTGCCCACAAAATTATTGAGTGAACTCTGCGCAGTGCTGCCCATTGTGAACTACACATAATGAACGAGTTGTTAGTGGAATTTATGTTTATATTTACAGATTAGACATATTATAAATATAATGCATATTATAAATATACACGTTATACTAAAATTAACACGAATAACAATTAATTATTACAATCGAGTTATTATTAATTATGAAAATCTATTAAATTCTTATAGAACACGAGTTAGTTATAAACACTTTTAGACTAACGTCAAAATATTAAAAAAAAAAAAAATTGTTAATCTGTAATCTATTAAACTCAATCAATTCAAAGCAATCAAAATTTATTTAAATTCCTATTTACTTTATTCGATAATCATAAACAAATTTTTAAAGCATTGATGATTAAATGAAACTCATTTAGACTCCCTCTGTTACATTTCAAATGTTTAATGTTATGGCATGTGGCATGCGTGTAATATGAACTAGTTCGAAATGCGAACTTAGTGCTCAACTCCTTTGGCGCTAATGCCAAAATAAAGATATCGTCTAAGGCAAATTTTTTGTGCTGTTTTACTTCAACACACACACACACACACACATACACTACTAAACAAGTGTCTTATGGCACACACAGACCACAAATCGTTACACTGAAAAATTTTTGGTGAAAGCTTTGAAAGTGAATGACAAAAGGTGACCTTATTAAAGCCGATTTTTTTTAAGGTCGCAATTATCAGTGATATAAAGATAACTTGATATAGAACTATAGAAATTAATGTCAAATTAAAAAAGCTCTTAGCTTATATAAGACTTGTTTGTTTTCGTAATTCTTTCAATTTTTTTCGAGTGTATTATTGCGAATTTGCTGTGGTGAGTAAAAGTCAACTTTCGTCATAGTCTCAGTTCTGGCGGGAAAAATGCGTGAATGTTCGCTCTGCGCCGAAGTAAAAATTAATATATAAATCAAACCTCCCAAGTTGTTTAACGAGGGAAGTGCTGTTGCCCTTTCATGACCCTTAAGGGACTTGAACTCTTTACAAAATATTAACAAAAATTCAAGCGCACGCCCTTTTAGCCCGAGAGTTCGAGGCGTGTCATATCGTATCTTAATATCAATTTAATTGCGCATGAAATTTGCCACACTTTCAAGCTAGTGAGGAAAAAAAGCTACAATTTATTGAAATTCTGTGTGTCGGCTCTCTTGTTGCGTTATCCTTAAAGCCAAAGCTCAATAAAACACGCACACACCCAATCGCCTGGGGCTGCCCAGGAGCATTGTGTCTAAATTTAGCCGCCAGCTGCCAGTATCCTGTCTTGTTTGCCCAGTGAAATCAATTTCTTTTCAATGTGAGATTTCAATTCTGGTTTTCCCATAAGTGCATTGTCCATAAAAAACCACTTCATTTATTCGTAGTGAGATAATAATACATCAAAAACTAGGAAACGGTTTTAAATTACATTTACTCGATTATTATTATGACGATCAATCGAGATAGTTAAATTGATTTTCATGAAAAATCGACAACTAAACTCTAATTTTAATCAGCATCACAAGTGGAAATTACATTTTTTTTACCGCTTCAAGCTGTCATAACTTTGTCAAATCTTAATCGATTATCGTGCAGAATGTCAATTTTATCGAATTTACACTGAAAAAAAAGACCAAGTTCTAAAATCAAGAACATTCATCTTAAATATTTTGTTCTTAAAATAAGATTATTTTGAGACCAAATTACTAAAACTAAGATTATTAATCTAAAAAATCTTAAAATCTTAATATAAGAATAAAAATCTTAAATTGTTAGGAAAGTATAAATAGGTACTATTTCGTATCAAACAAATGATGGCACCTAGCGCTCTGGTTAGAGAGGCCGCTTCAGCTGTGAAGCAGTAGGCGGCGGTTCGAATCCCCCTCGTATCAAATTAAAATAACATTTATAAAATTACTACAACAGAATAAAATATAAATACATCAAAATTTAAAAATAAAAAAAATATAAATTTAAAAAATAATATTCATTTATTTTATTTTTTGATTTTAATTTTAAGAACATTTTATCTCAAAATAAGAACTTGGTCTTATTTAAAATGTTCTTAAAATCAAGATGTGTTCTCTTAATTCAAGAATTTGATGTTCTCGACGCATTTTTTAGACCAAAAATCTTAGTTCTGAGACCAAAATCTTGATTTTGGAACATTTTTTTTATCAGTGTAGTATAATAATTATAAAGTATTTTATAATATTTTGGATTTACAATTGAAACCTGGTTAAATGTTTATTTTTTAGAGCTGTCTGAAATTGGTTTGTAAGCTACTCAAAAAGAAAAAGATATAAAAAGCAAAAGCGAGTAATTCAGTTATATTTTGTGCTTAGAGGGTGTTGAAGGACGCTTGTAGTACACACTTGAAATTGGTGCTGATAATTGCAGCTCAGTCTAGAGTCCAACGTTCAAAGTCAGGAAATACTCGTGGTCCCAACAAAGGGAAACAACAACAAAGGTGACAGCTTCAGTTGCTTTTGTTATGGCTTAGGCAAGACACTCAATGGCGCTGACTAACAACCAGGTGATATCTCCAAGTACTCTTTTTCTCTCTTCCACAAATGCAACCAAATCCCAATGGCGGAAAACTTATTGATGCCACATAGCGTTGCACTTAAACGGCAACCGGATAATTTGCTGTCAGGATGATGCTGTTGATGGTGTTGTTTATGGTGTTGTTGTTGCTGCTGATGCTGCTGATACTCGTATCCTTGTCGCATTCGTTAAGCGTCCACACGGCATGTCCTGTTGGCCTTCTTTTCCTGCCAGCTGATTTATCCACATCCTGTGACGTCCAATGGCCAAAGTGACCTCGCTGCGTAATTTGCGTTTCGTTTCATATCACTTGGTGTCTCGAATGAAGTGCACATTCTCTAATTAAACAGCCAATGCTCCAGCTAATGAGTTCATCCCGTAGATATGCACCATAAAGTGTACATTCGCAATACAAAGTTTCACTGAAACTTTTCCTTTCGTTGGAAAAATGTTTTCTTTTAACTAGTTCAGTAGAATTTTGGTTCTAAAATATTTCAATCATTTTATTTCATATTGATAATTTTATTTATGATTCTAAAAGATTATTTTCTAACACAATTTAGATTGTTAATGAAAATGCTAGATTGAAATAATTAAATTCGAACAACAACTTAAATCTAGGCTTATTTATATCTTTTCAGGCGTATTTTTCAAAACATTAACTCATTCAGTGATTCATTCATTCATTCATTCAGTCATTTAAAGTAATGTTTAATTATGTTCTGTTAAATCTTTATAAAATAAAAAATTTTTTCATACTTTTAGAAATGTGTAGTTCTTGTTCTTGTGTAAGGAACTCAAACTAGCAAGTTGTTAAAATAGATTTAAAAGCTTAATATAATGCTATTAATACAAATCAAATAAATATAATGCGCAAAGGGGATTTGTATTTAAATTAAAAATGTTTATAGTTTTATTCCAAGTAGTGAATATTAAATCGAGAATTCAACGCCTCATCTGCAGCTGTTGTTAATCATCAGCCGGAGTCGTAAACCCAAAGAAAACTTTCTCAATGATGAGATGCTGTACGAGCATCCCCCTACTAACTATCGATTACTTGGACTGGTCATTGCTCTCTTCAGCACAAGCACTTAAAGACTCTCGTGTCCGGTGTTGAGGTTATAAAAGTCTTTTTTCTTTTTCTCCCCCCAAATTGAAATGCCAAATCCACGTTGGCTCCCATTACGGGCAACTTTTGGCGCTTAGCTTTGATTTAAGTTGATTTTGTTTGGGTTTTGTTCTTGGTACCGCAGTCACTTGAAAATTAATTTAGATTTAAACCGCAGGCAATTGACGCAAGTGCGATAAATGAACCGCAGACCAGAGATCTGTCTGTGGAATATGAGGGGGAATGTCATACTGAATCTGTCCACAGCTGCATTGTATCCTTGCTAAATACTGTGGTCGTCCAATCTCAGATAATTGAATTTATCACTATCGTCATTATGAGCATCATCATTACCACCATTCATCCTTCCTCACGTACGCTCTCCCTGCTTCCTCATCTTCTTTCATTTCATTACTTGTTTTTGCTTTTGCCCAAATTGTGCGTTATAATTTAATTTTAACACCTCCCCCAAGTTCATGCCTCCTCCACGCTTGCTACTTAAAATGTGGGCGCGCCTGGGCGTGGCAAGCAGCAAGCAATGCTCGTATTTAAATGCTGCAGCATTCATTCACAACAGCAACAACATTTTCGACAAGTTCGCTGTGCAACGGAGAGGCAGCAACTTTTTCAATTGTTGTTTGCACAATGCTCCAGCATCCAACACCAAGAATTACAACAACAACAACAGCAACAACAACAACAGCAACAACAACAGCAACAGCAACAACAACAACAGCAACAACAACTTTCACAAACCGCTTCATTTTGACATGATGAAGTAAATTGCAATTAACACGTACACAAACACACACACACACACACACAAGAGGTCATACACACACACACAGTGTTCAACTTTTGTTCATGTTGGGCAACTTTTTGAAACCCATTGAAGTCTATTGTTATTTGCCTAGCAGATCCTTTGACCAGTTGACTTTAAGCCTCTTTTTACTAAGCAAACATTTTTCTACTTTCATTAACATATTCATTTTTCCATATCCATATCCAAAATGAGGTGTTTAAATGTTAATTAACATTTGTCAAATCATAAACACATTAAAGTCTATTATCGTATTGCACTAAAGTTATTCAAAACTCTACAAATTAAATGTTGCGATAATCTTTAAGCTTGAAATTGTAACTATTCTTTCATATTTTCTACATATATAACTTTTTGTAAAATCTTTTATTCAGATTCTAGCAGCAAAATACTTTAAATAAATTTTTGGATCCTCGGAGATCTATAAGAATTTTGTTTACTTTTGGCTTATTTGCCTATTTTAAAGTCATTGGCATTTCATTCGCATATAGTCCTTGCGTAAGAAGACTAGAAAACGTTCTAGTAGGTCAAAAATCCATATTATTTCGGTGCCGTAAAGAGAAGAAGAATTTGACAACTATTGCATGGAAACCTTTCCGCTGGCGGAAGTTTCTGGTCTATTCGAAACTGGTCTTTAACAATAATCAGTCCTGTTCCGGTTTTCACTTTCGGCAAGATTTTTTGGAATTGAAAATCTTGAACCTGTTCTAATTTCATTATAGAAACTTTTTGTATATTGATTTCTCTTTGAACTGATGAATTTAAGTCTGAAAAAATATAATTTTGAAGTACTTAGCATAAATGCAACTTAAGAAAATACATTTTATGAAATCCTATTAAAGTGGAAGTGAAAACCGGAACAGGCCTGTATACTCCTAATTCATACTTAACAAAGACTCGCTATAACCATAAATATTATGAATGATTTTTTTCTATGTTTATAGTCAAATTAAATATATATACCTGTGTATGCCTTTAAAAAAAATAAATTAAACATCATATTTATTTTTTGGTTTCCTTGTTTCTTCACAATTGTCCACAGATTTTTAATTGGATTGAGATCAGGACCATAAGCTTGAAATGTTCATTTCCAATCCACTCCTTAACGATTTTCGCAGTATGTTTCGCATCTGCATCCGTATGTATTTTTAGCAGAAAGATGCTAAAACTCGCAACTCGCAACTCGACTTGGAGCATGAGCAACGTCCTCCTCCATATGCTGGGATAAAGTTTTTGCTGCCGTTTGCCTAATTCAATTTTAATCTACTTGGTTGGGTTAATACTCGCATTTCCCCGCAAGCATCCGTTGCCCCATCCGACAGTCCGAGAACATGCCACAAATCGCAGCACGCACGCAGCAGGCAGTCAAAATGTCGTTTGAGACCTCTGAAAATTGTGTCCCTTGTTGAGGCATTTGCCTATGCTTTAAGTGCTGTGCATGCGGCAAACTAATACACACGCACACACATACACACGGGCACACACATATGGACACATAGGCACACCGATTGGCATTCAATGTGATACCTTCAATGTGACTGATGACAACGCATCAATTCCATTACTAATTGGTTTCGTTTTTAGCGTTTGCTGCAATAGAAAACCGCAACGGTCGATGGAACGGATTGAATGCAACATCAAATGTGTGCCACCGCAGAAACATACATAAACACACAAAAACACAAGTACATTCTACATGCACATGTACAAATTGCTTGTGGCTAGTATTCGTGTTTATGCGGTTCCTAGGATCCGTTTCAAATAAACTAAATTGTTTCAATTTAACTTTTTTCCTTTTGTTGAATTGTATAAATAAAATAAAAAATTCAGTTAATAAAATCAACTTCAATAGACGTTTTCTCAGCAATAAAGTTATGATACAAATATTATATTACAAATAAAAAATAAGTTCCATATAAAAATGTTTCATCAATTTTTCAATTTGTTTGGAATATCAATTTTTGATACCGATACTAAAATTTGACATTATTGATTGTTGAAAATTCCCTGCTGTATGCAATAGGTTGTAATCAGATATCATGATTGCTGATTGCAATTTTAGTATATATATTTTTGTTTTATTTCTTTTACATTTTGAGTTCAGTTAATAAAACATAACTAAGCCAAAAGTACTCGTCACCTAACATATTGGTTTGTATTTTTTTATGTACAGCATTTTATAAAGATTGAATGTTAATTTAATTTAAGAATGGAACATTTGAGTTTTTAAATTGCTCTTGGAGTTGGAAATTTGGAAATTGACACATTTTTTCTCTTTAATAACCTATAAAATTTATAAATTTCTGAATCATTTTCTCGTTGAAGATATTGGCTTTAAATGCTGAGTAAATATTTATTTCAGAATTCCATACTAGAGATCCATTAAACATTTTTTGGGCAATGTTTCTTACAGAGGATTTACAGATGATAAAATAACATTCGCTGCTAATGTGCTGCCAACTATGTTAATAAATAACTCACATGATTTACAAATAAAAAATATGAAGTGCTGCCAACTTAAGCTGCCAAATTTCCTAATTATCTACACATAATATATGTGTATTTATATGGCTTCGGTATCGCCAACTTAATAATTTGATTTACTCATTTACTCCCATTGCCGTGTGCAGCGAGTCATACATTTTTCTTCATTTCCACAATGACTTCAGCTACATTTTACTAGTTTATTAGTTTGAGCTATGCCACAAAGCCCCAAGGGAGCTGTGAAAATCACCATATGAAAAGCTGAAAAGCCAACGAACCGACCAAAAATACGAGTACACAAATTTTGTGCTTGTAATTTACGCAAAGAGCACGTGAGATTCATTTGGGCGACGCGGCGCTTGTACCGTTAGACTTTGCAGTGTTGGGCAGTGCAATGAAGAAATATGATGCTACAAATGGGAGACAACAACACGGGCAAACGAACTCTGGAACAGAGCACATACTCGAACGGGGACAAGTGTCCATATATGAACATATAACTAGCTCTTGAGTCTTGACCATGGAATGTGGGCGCTGTGGATATTTTTTGTTATACTCTTGCTATAGGTATTATCATTTTCTCACGAAGTGTGTAATTTTAAATATTCATGATTAGAATGACGTGTTACGTCGATATAGCCATGTGATATAGCCATGTTCATCTCTCCGTCTGTCATTCTAAGAAATGAGTTTAGGATTCTTAGCTTTTGCATGTGTTTTATTAGTTTTTTTTAGGTTATTATAGTTAAATTCAGTTTAAATCACAGAATTATTTACATATAATGTTTTTAATTTCAAAAACATTTTTCTTTAAATAAGAACTTGGTCTTATTTGAAATGTATGTTCTCGACGCATTTTTCAGACCAAAGTTCATTGTTTTGAGACCAAAATCTTGATTTTAGTAAATTTTTTTTATCAGTGCAAGAATATGAAATCTTCGGTGTGCTGAAGACAGTCTTTCCTTCAAGTATTATTATTTTTTGCTGCTAAGTTTGGGCATGTCTGTTGTCGCATCCCTCTTCCCATGCTATTCTATATGCTCTCACTTTACCGCACGTCGCAGTCATCCATTTTGAAGAGGGAGTCAACGGACAAACAACTGCAAACGACGACATCAAACACTTTGCTCCTTAAATGTGTTTTGTTATTGTTTGGACTTTTCGATTGCCGGCCTGCCTGGTCAGCGTCCATTGTCTGTGTCCCATTTTGTGTGCCCTGGAGAATTGTAAATATTAATGAGGGTTGTTCCTCTCTCCAAATAAAATGACTAACAATATCCAGACTCCCGTCGCTCTATCAATGTCTTCAAGCAGCTCGGCAATTCTCAATTGCAGTTCCTACACAATATAAAAGTGCTTAAAAATCACGAAGTTTTAATAACTCAATTTGTAGTAGTGGACAATTTTCATTAAGCCTAAAATCGAGTTCGGAGAATGAGAAAATATCGATGCATATATATTAAAAAACTCAAAGTGAACTTTTAACATAATTAAAAATAGTTTATTACTTGAGGTTATTGGAAATTCCATTACATTTTCAATTTATATAACGTTTTCATATCTATTACAGTGCTCTCATAAATTTAAGACATGCCATATTATTGGTTGTCTACTCCAAAGTGTCACTGTACTACAGTTAAATACGAGAATGGGCAGTTTCGTTTTATTTGTTGGTCAGCTTCAAGTTTATTTTGGGCTATTTTTGTTGTTTTCGTTGTTATTGCTATTGTTTTTGTTGTTTTTTTTTTTTTTGTGTACAGTTTTCTTTTGCGGTTGTAGCCATAACAAATTTGTATGCTTGTGTGTCAGTTGCCCCCGCGGTGCTGACCTTGAACTTGTTTGTAGTCTGCCAGCTGCGAGGGACATGCATCCAACATCGTGCTGGCTCTGCTGCTGCCACTGTTGCATGCAACACCGTTCGTTTCGTTCTGAAATGTGTGCCGTTTGGGACTTTAAAATTAATTCTGTCCAAGCCCATCACATGCATGAAGAGACTCTATAGATTCAGCTTCGATATGTACAGGGACTGTACACAAGGATATAATTCACCTGTCCTCCATGGTCAGTTAAAATAGTTATGCTATTTGCCATTTTATTTTACTTTTTATTTATTTATTTATGCACGACGAAAAGCAGTCGGGAAAGAGAAAATTACCAAGTATAAAAATTAAGTTAAAAATAAACAATAAAATTAAATATAAATTATGAATATATAAAAAAATGAATATTATTAGAGTAATTTTTCAAGATATGTTATAGCGAACGATGATTCCATCAGGCCATACGTGTCCATGACGTGTCCTATGAGTCAGATCTGAACCTCGTCACTGAACAATAGTGCGAAAATAGCAAAAAGTTTAAACCCGGCCCAAACTATAATAAAATGTAAAGATTCAATGTAAGAGATTGTTCGTTTGAATTAACCAATAAGCTTTAATTACTACTAACAAAATGGTCTGTCATATTATTATATGTTATTATACTTGTATGTAAGCGTACTATGCTTACAGGTTTTAAGTCATTCTCCTATCACAAATGTTGAATCATTGCTTTATTAATTCTTACCTGCGAGCTTAGGTCAAATTATTCAACTGTCATAAATAATAATTTTCGATATTACTCAAGGTGGTGGGGTGTCTATTAAAGAGTCCCAAAAATAATTGCACTGGCATGTCAAAGAAAAAGAAAATCAGTCACAAACACGCACACAAATCATTGAAATCAATTACAGTTGCTAAGAATTGGTCGGAGAAGGTAATCAATGTAATAAAATGGGTTGGGGATTTGGGTCCATATTGAGGTAGGTCAAACGGCAGGAAATTAAAAACCTTTTGGAGACAGCGGGTCAGCTAAGGCTAGGCCTATTAGCTTGAACCTTGACCCTAATGCTGTTGCGTTTAATTTTGACTTGAAGTAATTTTGCATTTTGCTGTTAGAATTTCCTGTTGCTTGATATATAAAGGACACTCTCACACACTCACATTCAAAATATGAGCTCACATTTCATTTGCTCAAAGGCAGCACACACACCGACAGTTAGTGAGAGAAATATTTGTACACGAACGAAATGAAATGAAATGGAATTCACGCATTCCGTCAAATGACGCCTCATCGCCAATACAGTTTGTCACGTAATTGTTTTGACACAAATAAAATGATTGATATTTGATATTTTTTTAATAGTAAAGCCCAATGGATATCATCTTTATTAAGATAAGAAAACTAACTATAATACCAAGATAAGTTATTTACTTTCGCAAAATAAAAAAAGTGTTTAATTTTATTGTCAAAACCATTCCATTATATACTGTACATAAATTTCGATCGTTTTGCAATGCTTTAACTTATTTGTTTGGGGTTTTCGCATTTCAGTTTCATTGTACAATATTGAATGGTCGGGTGAGCGTTGAAGCAGGAGTATGGGGTAAATAAATTAATAAATATTCTGTTGCAAAGGCTGCAAAGTTATTCATAACAACGATTAAACTCAATATTTCTTTCACTTTTTTAATAAATGAAAATAATATGGCTGAAATCTGTATTAAATAAGCTCTTTAATGCTTCCGCATTTCTATGTAATTTAATTGTATTTGACATTCGGTTTGTAAATTATAAATTTATAAAATTTTATTTACAAAATGTTGGAAAAATTATGAGAATTATTTATAAGTTGAATACTTTACCTTTCTGCGAATATATCTTTTTTTAATATTATATTTTTGAGCTATGATAGCATCTTTTAGTTTACGAGAATTATTTCTAAGGCACTTATGCAAAACTTAATAGATTTTAGCACTTCTTCATTGTCTTGAAGGTTGTCTATACCTTAGTTTTAAAAACATGTGTAAATTCTCAATTTATACTTGGGTCAATAACAAAACAAAAGTGTCTATGCTTAAGAGTTTATACATATTTGTAAGTATAATTTATATAGATGTTGTGAGATGGCTTTTTTGTGGTAGTTGATAATTTCACAAAATTTTATAGCATACTTTTATGCGCGCTGCATAATAAATACGCATACGGCGCGTGTGCCCGTCAGCTATAAATGTAATTGCAGCCTGCAAGTTGCTGTGTGGGTTTGAAACAGCTTGGGGACTTAAAATTTATGTATGACTTTAATATTTCAATGCGCTTAATGTGCATTGGAAAGATGATGACAAACCAATCAACAGGAAGAGGGACAGATAGAAAGAGAGACTAGAAGAGTGTTAAAAAATGCAATGTGTACTCGGAGGAACGTGTATAACCATATATTTGTCCTCGGTGAATGGTTCAAGTTGCACGCTAATCTTTCTCTATTTCTATTTCTGTAACTGCACTTAGCTTAAATTATGGGCCACATGAAGAGCTGATGACGTTGATGTTGCTGTGCTGTCGTTTTTTTTTTTCGAGGAAACATGTCATCATCACCTGGTGAGCGGTAAAGTAAATGCGAAGAGTCGTAAATAAATAATTTCGCAATGATGACTGTTGATATGTGACATTTAATTGGGATTTATGTGCGTACTTTCACCACTCGATTTTCTGAGGGTCAGCCACGCTTTCATGTCCATTGTCCTGAGCACCGAAAGGAACAAAAAATTCCATAGGCACCAGCAATTTAAAGTAATTATGCAACTGGAGAACAAAGCAATGTACATTGCCAAAGAGTAATTCGAGAATTCGCAGCTTAATTAAATCTCCTCTCATTCTCTCCCACTTTCTATGTCTCTTTATAGTCGTGTTGCACGTAATTTGATTTCGCACTAGGTTCATTTTGCAGGAAAAACTTCAACCGGCATAAGAGACAAATTCTTGTCGTTGCAGTTGCATTTCTGTTGCAGCAACATTCAATTTTCCGATATTTCCCGCATCATTTTTCAAGGCACAAGCATAGAGCAAAGAAATATGAACGTACAACGGACTTTGTGCAACGTATAATGGATCTTGGAATTGCCAATTACCAAGTGCAATGCGATGCGAGGCATGCAACATGTGTCCCCAACTCCCAACTCTCTGTTGACCATTGAAAACTGATGTCGAACCTGTTGCGCAGTCATCGAAACTTTCTCTTTCACAACGCAGCAGATTTGTCAATGGGACAGACGTAATTAAGGTATCTTCTGACATTTTCACCGTATACCCAGAGTAAAAATGTTCAGCTTAAATTGTCATACAATATGTGCTTACACAATATCTTCTGCAACAGGCAGCTTTAAACTTCAGTGAAATAATTTTTGAAACGGTAAGCTACTTAGATCTAAATTATATTATCTATATTTATATTCAATCATTAAATAAATATGCTCACCTTAAGATAAGATTTATGAGTTTATTATTTGAAATATACTATATTCAAGGTAAATAATGAAATTAAACACGAAAATGTTTCAATTAAAGACACTTTTACAGAATAAAGGCTCAACTATGTATGACCCGGACTGTTTACACTGGCTATTTATACAATTACTTGTCAAATTATCGTATATCTTGACCCAATTGCAATGCAGTGCATGAGGCAAAAATTGGAATAAATAAAAGCAACAGCCATAATAATAACAAAAACAACAAGCACAAAAGGAACTAACAAAATGTTATTTTTTAATTTGGTGTAAAATTAATTTACTGTTTCATGCAAAGGGACTTGGAGTCGACCTCGGAGCGCGTACCAAGCTCTAATTGACAGCGGGATGTACCAAGAATTATTGCCCCCAATATGTCGGTCGTCCTCAGAGGCGCATTGAACTAGGACCCTGACAAGGGAGTGGGGTAAGAGCTGGGGACTGGAGGCAGCTGGGCGATAGACGCCGACAAACTGCATTTAATTCGACAGCTTCGAAGATTTATAATCTTATGCCAGCCTGACAAACGCAGATGAATGGATCAATGCGTCAATCTGTGGGTGCTGACTGGTCATGTGAGCTACAGCAATTCCTGTCTATTGCTGTTATTGTTTGGATTCCAAATACAGTTTGAAAATCGCCAGCTGAGTTTGTTACTTTGTCAAATATTCTACACAGAGCAAAACATAAAATCAAGTATATCGTGTATATAACGTTACATTTAAAATATTTAATTTGAGGTTATTCAAACTTTAATTTAGTACAACTCTTTTCTTCCTGTGTAATCAACACCAGACTTTGATATTCACAAATATAATTTTGATCATTATCATAATTACAATTCAAATTAGCAGCATCCGCTGCAACGGTCACGTTCTTTTTCTCCTCGTCCTTGACCCGTTAATCCTGCCTGTCCGCTAATGAGTTTTATTTTGAGGTTTGCCAACGGAAATGAACTTAGTTCCGTTAATAATTAACTTCATTCAGTGATTAGATAAGCAATACCCTTTGCTGAGAGTCTACTCAAATATTCACAAGCTTTGTTTTTTAATGCTTGCATAAGCAAGAGAATTATTTAAATAAGACAGCGAAATCCAACGGGAAATGCCGTGGCATCTTAAACTAAAGGGCTAAATTTTGTAATTTTTGTTAGAATTTTGTGAATTTTCTGATAAAGTTTCTTGAATTAAATTTGTAACTTCTCTCCCAGAGTGATGACGAGCTTTAAACCTTCATAAAAATTAACACTTTAATTTTATCTTATTTTGATTTTTAAATTTTCATCAAATTATTAATTAAGCTCAGAGTTATTTCGTTTAGCATTTTCTATTACGTTCAATTTAAATTCACTGTTAAAACAATGCTAAACAAAGCGCAGTGTGAGACTCAAAATGGCACTGTCAGTTAACAGACCAAAGTAGAGTTTGCATTAACAGCTAGCTGTAAGCAGAGAGCAATGTTATCGATAATATCGCGCCATTTCAAACACTTGTGTGCCATCGATAATTCAGAAGCAATAACGCAGCCGAATGAGGCGGACGTGTGACGCTCGCGCGCGCATGATTTTGCATAAGTGCCGCAAAATGCGCGCGTGTTTCAGTTTCTGTTTGTGTTGTCATTTGTTGCTGGTGGCCAAGTGAATTTGCATATTTATTTTGCTCGTTTTATTCTCGATCATGTGGTACTCAATAAGTACATACTTAATAATAATACAAAAGTAAACAATTTTATTCAATCAAACAAACTAAACAACTCAAAAACTAATAAAACTGAACGTGGTCACTGAGGGACGTGCGATAAGAAGAACAACAACAGCAATAACAATAACAATTGGCCGACACTGCTCTCGACTGCAGCGACAACAACCACAACAAGCAAAGTGCGTGTTTTTATTTTAGTTGCATTCTTGCGAGCGTCGCTGCATCTGCATCGTCAACAGCAGCGCAGCGACTGCACTGCAACAGCGGCGTCGGCGTTGAAAGTTTGGAGTCCAGCGGCTTCCAAAACGTGGCTCAAAAAGTAATTAATCTATATTCGTATAATTAATACATAATAATAATAATTGCACTTATTACTGCATTCGTTCGTGTTGTTTCCCCATTTTTTTTTACTGTGTCTGTGCTGTGCTGTGTTTACCTGTTAATTAGTTTACCTGCGACACGCTTTGTTTTTGTTTTGTGTTATTGGTGAGTTGATCTGTATTCTTTTTGTTTTTGTTTGTGAGGCGATATTTAAATAGTAAGAGTCAAACCAACAGAAAAACTGCAAATGTTTCCCTTTTCACATTTTCATTCACATTCGCATTTTCAGTATTTGTTTTGTTTTGTTTTGTTGCATTCATTCTACGCAGCATGACGCTGACTGCTGCAGCAGCAGCAGCAACAACAACAGAACACGTAAACCGACGGCGAAGATCGTCCGCTGCTGCCTGCTCTTAACTCTCAACTCTCAGTTCTCTTTACATTCTCTATACTCCACAGTGTTGCCAAGTTTTCATAAGCAAAGAATCTGTTGTTAGTGTGAAGAAGGTCGATAAAAGCTAAATTGTCCAACAAAACAATGTAAAAAATCAAATTATTTATTTTTATTCTGTCAGGTTGGTTGAGATAACTTTCAAAAAAGCAAAATTTTGTTCTTACTAGTACTCCAATTTTGACCGAGCGTTTTTATGACAGCTTTATAGTATGATATAGTGGTCCGATCCAGGAACTTATATACCAAGCTCAAAGGCTCTTACTCTTATGGCCTCTGGGATCCTTGCGTTCAAAGAGCTTGGCTAAATCGGCTGTTGATCAGTATCAAGAATATATATACTTTAGGGGTTCTGTCACGTCTCCTTCTCCCTGTTGCATTTTGCCAAACACATTATACCTTTTTCGTGGCTATATTTAATGGCTACAGCGTATAAAAATGACACGTTCTTTTATCTATTAAAATTCAAGGCACAACTAAGAAAAACTTTAGTTGCTATAAAATGTCAAAATATTCATTCAACATAAATTTTAAAATGAACTTAATTTAATTAATTGATTGTTTTTAAAGAAATGGTCATTAATATCTCTAGAGATCTTTAATAGAACTGTAATGCTGTTAAACTTTGATAGAAATATTATGATAATTTTCTCACGATTTTTCAATATTAATTTTGCAAATTGATGTTTCATATATTTTTGTGATGGTAAAAAACACATTAACTTCAGATTTTAAAATAGCCGGATTAAAAAAAAGCTGTTCTGGCAACACTGATACACACTCTCCCACACTCTCTCTATCTCTCCAACTTACTGTCACTCTCTTTGGCTGTTTGGTCACTTTTCGCTTTTGCGGTTTGCAAGTTTTATTAGCTCATCTTAAGCTTTGAGATCTTAAGATAACTGTATCTCTCAATCATTCCAAAGCATTTGGTATATTTTTTTTTCTTTTTGCCAAAATAAACTGCAAGTGAGGCAATTTCTCCCTTTCCTCCTCCTCAATGATTGGGCAAGTCTACAGGCAACTAGCCATAAACATTTCCTTTTTGGCCAAATCCATTAAATGCAGTTTTATAGTTGCCTCGTGCGTTGCAGTGCAGTCGTTAACAATGCCATGCCACGCCTTGCCGCCCAAAATTTTTAGTGGCGCCTGCGACACTTCACCATAAAACATGCAACTAGCAACAACAGACAAAGCCAAAAAGCCACAACGCGTCGCCACCGCATGCAGCAAGTGGCAACCTCATCGATACATATATCGAAATTGTATCTGGCAGGTGCAAGTTTGCTGCCAAAACTGTATCTGTGCAAAAAGTATTAAAGTCTGCGTCTCCAACTGCAACTTGACTATTTTTTTTTTGAGCACATTTGTTTCAAAAATCCGCTCGCCAGGTCCCGTTCCCAACGGGCATAATGCATTCTGTTCAAAGGCTTTAAGCTTTTAATCACCCAAATCCTTTGTGACATTTTCAAAGTATCGGCTTTAAGGAATTTAGTGTGTGTAATCTCATGTCAATATTAATTATTGAAATATAGTCTGATTAGCTTTTCTATTAATCTCAATCAGATACATTAAATATATTAAATCCTAACAAGTCCTACGCAACTCAACTTTAAATATAGAAAATTCAGCATACATCTTTATTATGGTTTGAATTGTCAAATTTCCCATTTCGGTGACACTTGAAAATAGTTCAATTTTGAATAATTTTATTGTTTACAAAATTCGCATAAAAAATATATAATTCAAAAAAATTTTGTAAGTCATAAAATATTAATTTTTCTTACATTATTTGGAATTTAAATGCATTTAATCGATATTTGAATTAAATTTTCAAATGTGCTTGCAACTTTAATTTTAACTCTACAAATCTTTTATTATTTTATTCTAAATATTTGAGCATAATGTAAAAATTAAATGTACTTACGATAATTCTAAACTTTATCGCTGCTTTAACTTAGAAATAAAATGTATGTATATAAACCATTCACATCAGATGTGAATGAATTACTCGTACACTTTGAAATATACTCGCAAGTGTTGATATTTGTTTTTCTTTCTTTTTTTTTTTTTTGGATATCTAATCTAGTATTCGGTACAATCAAGCTAAATCAAAGTTGAGAAACTTATGTGTTTCTTTTAGTGTGTGAGGTTCTACTTAAGCATACTAAGTAAGGCATGCATTTATGTGAGTGCATGTGGAGCTATGTGCAATCTTGTCTAGAATTTCAATACCACATAAAACGCTTGACGTTTAACAATCTAACCGTAAAGGCGTACAAAGTGGGCGGGCCTGTGGCGTGAGGTTGAACTGGAGTGATGATGGGACTGGGCATTGGGAGGTGCGCACAACACTTTGCACGTACTTTAAGCATATGCGACTAGAAGGGGAAAAGTTGTTAACTTGCGTAAGTATCTCAATATCAGCCTATGATGCTTGAGTTTTTTTATGGCAATGCAACTTGATGCTTTTTGAGTGGATCTTCATTATTTGTAAGTCATACGCCAAACTATTGTCACTATTACAATAGAAAGTGCTCGTATTGCTCGTATTCAATTCCATTGGAAGGAACCTATTTAATAGTAGTAAGACCAAAGGTATAGACTTTGTAAGCTGTCGAAAGTAAAAGGTACAGTTCAACACATACAACTAGGGAATAACACCGGAACTGGTACCGGAACCGTTAACCGAAACTAACCGTTTAATTTTTAGTACCGGAACTGGAACCGTAACCGAATGAAAATTCTCTGTCAAAAACCGAATACCGAAACGTTTGTACCGGTACGGGGTGGTAATGTTGCTAGGTCAAAGAGTTGTACAACTTCCAACTGTCATAACTTCATCAAAACTGAATAGATTTTCAAACGGAATGTCATTTTGATCATGATTTTTAATTCATTCTGTATTCAATTTTTGTTCATTTAGAAAATTTAATTATTTTCGACCAAGATTCCATTTCGATGGTAAGGGTCCCCCCTTTGAAATTTTGAAAATTCAAATTTTAAAATCTCAAGTTTTCACTTTTAAACAACTCCTTATATCGTAATAAGTATAAAACAACACTTTAAACTTGATTCTGAGACCTTTAATTTTTTTGTAAGAAATCATGTGAAACTGAACAAAAATTTGGACTTGTAAAGTGGCTAAATCCGCAGTCTGACCAACTATAATCTGTCATAACTTGATCAAAACTGAACCGATTTTCGAGCAGAATGTCATTTTGATCATGATTGAGCCTCTAAATACATTGTGCATTCAAATATTTTTAAATTCGTTCAAAAAAATTTTTTTTAAATTTTTTTATAAAACGTCATTTTAAAAATTTAAAATGTTTCAAAATTGATTTGCTGTACCGTTACGTACCGGTACTGATACCGGAACCGAAAGAAAAAAACTGAAATAGTTATTTCGGAAAGTACCGGAACCGAAACCATAACCTATATTTGTTCCGGTTTGATTCCCTGCAAACAACTGTTAATACTCATAACATTTAACATAACATACAAATGTTAAAAAGCCCGCTAAATGTTATACTAATAACATAATTAAATTTGTATTTGTACACTCAGAAAATTTATTTTCTTTATTCTCCCATATTTTAGTGGGAAAATCGACTTTTTAGGGCGATTTTACGGTACGATTTTTTATGAGTGTACGTAAAATCTGGCTTTTTTATCTTCTAAATTCCATTGCAGGAAAAAAACCGACGGGCATCGAAACTTCTTTTTAAATGTAATTTTCTTGCTTCAAAGACTAAGTTAGTTTTATAAAAGACGAATATTGCTTTTTCTGATAGTATTTTTAAAAACTTTAGATATTTTTTGAGCATTCCGCTAAAAACAGCTAATTGTGCATGTAAAATGTTGGCAACACTGATTGAAATTCAATAATTCTTATTAAAACGAGACGGTAAAACAAGTTAGATTGTTGCTATTCCGACTGTACTTTATTCAATTCATACACATGTAGATACAAATGTATCTTTACATAGTATCTTATCTCATGCTAAAGTTAGCATGTAAATTTCTTGGAATAGAATACATGAGGCAACAGTTAAGTTGACTTTATCATTGATGTTTGTTGTTATGGGAATTCCCTCGCTTGATAACTAGCGCTAATAATCAATTGGAGCTAAGCTCTTTGGGAGAATACACTGGACATAGACCAGTACGTTGTGGACTTAATTATTTTCATCTAATATAGGTGACAGTAAGTGTCTCAAGTGGACACGAAAAAGGCAAGCTTGTGTCAGTCAAAGTCAGGGGATTTTCCCGGGCTGGGTGCGATTGCATTTCGGAATGCACTTTTGAGAAATGAACTCACTTTCTGCCTGTTCCGTGCTTGCCAAAGTGTCCAACATTCCAAATGGCCAACAACTGAAAAAAGTGGTGACAACTTTTTGTTGGGGCTTTTAAGGGTCATTTTTCGTTTTGACTTGGCTTAACCACAGGAAAATGTTCTGGCTTTTATGTATTTTGGGTAGGGAAATTCGAGTAAAAACTTATTAATTAAAACATAGAACGAATGCGAGTATCATTTGACTAATGAACATTTCGCTCCAATTTGTTGGTGCCTCGCTTGTTGTTGTTTCGTTGTTGTTTGTACTGCTGCTGTTGAACTTTTGTATGAAATTTTTTTTTATATTACTCGTATAAAAATTTATGATTTATACACACACACACACACACACACATTTACTGAGCGACGCACGCGTTTAAGACCAGTTTCAGATTCCGAGTTTGTCGCTGAAAATCTCTCGAAAAATTTCCGAAGCGTGAAGCCTAAAGCAGCAGCGACGGTGCTGGTGACGCTAACGGCAACTGCGACTGCGACTGCGACAGAGGCAGTGACTGCATAAACAGCTGTTCCGTTTCGAACTTGAGGCAAAGTCAAGCTGGTTTTGTTGTTGCTTTTGTTTGCCTGTTCTCGATCAGCGATCGGCGTTGAGTTGTCCAGTCGCTTAGATCGTTGGATGTCGCTTTTTGGTGTGATTCAGTTTGCGATTTAGTTTTTAGCATACTCTTAGTTGACATCAGAGACTATGCAACTGTAATAAGTGGCTTGTAACAACAGACATATACATAGATAAATGTTCATTAGAATTACAGAGTTGTTATCAGAAAATCTTTACTAAATCTTCCCTGTTTTGTGCTCTTTGAATGCTCCAAAATATGTGCTGCTTAATCAAGTGTTTTGGCACAACAGATGACTGTGTGTATTGGTCATTAATATTAGTGCGATGACTTTCAATAAAATATCTTTAACAAATGTGTAAGTAAAATATACATAAATTCTATAATGATCGTTCATTGTTACTAATTGTACTCTCATTTGATAGTTTATGTATAAGTAATAGAACATCTCATGTCGAGTTGTAATGCTTAATGATTATTTACTGATTATCTAATAAATATAATACCAAAAACATATAATTTAAAATGATTCGCAAACTAAACTCAAAGTGCAGCACTCATTTCATTTTAAAATAATAAAAAATTACTGAGAAAAATTTGCAAGCACTTAAGCAGTGAAATCCACTGAATTAATTCTTTAACAGGAATATAACAACTAATAAAAAAGTTAATTGCATTCATAAAGTTTGCAAAAACTTAGCAAAACTCAAGCTGTGCCAATCCAGATGAACAAGTTAGTAGAAAAACTTTAACTGTTGGACCAAAAAATTAAAGGAAATAACTCATGTAACATAACATGTAATTGAAGTGACGAACATGTTATTTTCTATTATTAAAAAACCGAATATGAATAATTGAAATCCAAAGCCGAATACAAAATATCAAGTTTAAGAGATCATTGAACTTTCAGCGTTACTTCAAATGAATTTGGAATAATTGCAATTTTAGCACAATAAGATTAAAGTTGATAAAATCTCTCGAGAAGCGCATTATAATTATTATATAAATATTTACAAGTTGTATTTAGAGACAGAGCATTTCATATTTGTTGTTCTAACTAATTCTTTTTTGACTGGACAGACATGATAAGTATTTTTTGTTTTAATTTATATTTCGTTTCTGTTTTTTTTTTATTTACTTTTTTTTTTTTGGCTTGTTGATAGTTTTGTTGTTCTAACCCAATTGCCCGGAGTCGGGCCACCTCACAAACTGAATCTGAATCTGACTGCGACTGCGACTTTGAGTCAAGGTGACGTAATGCCAACGCCTAAAGTGGCTTTTATACGCTTCAACAGATCAAGTATCAATTACAATCATTCAAAAAAAGCCGATAGCAAACAATTTTGTGGGTCATGGATTTGACTCCGTAAAACTTTTTGGGGCATCCACTCTTCATACTCCTGCCAAGGAATTGAACCCAAATGTTGTGCTAAGAACATGAGTTGCCAAAATTAAAAACAAACAAAAGCAAAAGCCACATAATTACATTAAACTTTAACTCTGACATAACAAAGTATATATTATATTTATATACATGAACACATAATATATATTTATCTTCACCTGTGTGTAAAGTTTTCTGTAACTGCAAAAGTTCTAGTCGCCTATTCCAAGTTGCTTGAAAATAAATTATAATTATCTATAAATAGCTGGGATGGACACTTTAAGAACTGCCCGACGACATCTCTCAGCGCCAAAGATACTTAATCAACTTGTTGTTGTTGTGGCTGCTGAGGTTGTTGTTGTCAGCTGCTTTCCGATAATGATAATATCGGATTACCAACAGTTTTCTGTTTCATGTTGCTGATTGCGCTTCTGTTTCACACACTTCGTGCAACATTTTGCGGACGCCTTTTGCGCTCAGGTGTCTGATTAATCAAAAAAAAAAAAAAAAAAATTATAATCGTTATTATAATAATAACATCATCGAAGAATGCATGAACAAAATGTAAGAAACATCGGCAGCTGTCAGATTGGTATATTTAGGATTAATTGTACGAGCCTTTCCAGATGGGCTTACAAATTAGCCAAATTGGTAGCATTAGTGATTTGGAATGCCAAATGTAAATAAACACATTTCGTACATCACAAGGAAAACGTTTTGTTAATAGCAAACAGCATCATCATCAACAACCACAACAAGAACAATAATAACAACAACAAACACAACTATAATGTTATCGTCACGGACATTGCGCAATATCAGCAAAAAGATCAACATCAAATCAATTTGTCCAACTTTGCAGCGTCAATTCTGATAAATACGCTTTTGCATCTGTATCTGTTCCTGATTACTCGAATTCAATTTTTCATACGTTAACACATCAATAACAGATTTATAACACAAAAAAAAGTTAAAGCTCGTTAGAATGCTTTGGTCGAGACTGTGAGACTACAGAATACTCTCCATCTAGTTAACTGTATTAATTTTAAAGTTTCAGGTTCTATCTTAAAAATAGTTTTTTGCAAAAGATATTAGTTTTATTAATTTAAAAAGAAGTGAGGTTAAATCATATTTTCTGTCGCTGACTTTTGTAGTCTGATATCGATAATCTCAGCTTGTATATACTTTATACTTCTTTATACTTCCTTCTTTTATCTGTCATTAAAATTCATATACTTTTTTTTATAGACACAATTGATTTTAGTGTTAATTAGTCCTGATTTGTTTTGTTATTTACTACAAAACAACTATATTTATTTTATATAATTGATTGTAAAAGTGCTAAAAAATCAAATAACTAAATGATCACAAATATTATTGCTTTTAAAACTACATATATATTTTTTTTAAGTGGACTACTCGTATTTGTGTTAAGTCAACAAAACAATTTTAATGTAATATTCAGCTTAATATTAAATTGTGAATTACACAAATATTAGCAAGTCATAAATTACTACAGACATGCATTGGTTCTGATTAAACTTTGAAATTGCCAAGCTATAGCTTTAAACTATTATGCACAGAAATTATAATATTGCCATAGATAATTAGAATAAGTATGATAAATCTATAAATATTTAATAAATATTTACTAAAAATACAAAATAATTGATACAATTCTTTCCTTGTATCGTTAACTTTAGCTGCTCTTTTCGTGAACCAAATGACGAACCAAAGTCAGAGTGATTCATTAACTATATTCTTAATGTTTTAACTCTCGATTCAAAGTCGCAATACTCGTATATTAATGGAGCACTTGATCACGTGACCTTAAGATTGGGCAAAGAATTTAAGGTGCTAATTGTAGGTGTTGGAGTTAGCTAGGGTATTTGGATTTCGGCTTGTTGCTAATTGCATTTGCTCTTGTTTGTCTTTTGTGTTTATTTTTGGTATTGTTGTTGTTGTTTTGCGTCTTTTATTGCTGCTGCTGTTTTTTGCCTATTTGCACATTGCCGCGTATTTATCTTTCAACTTTTCGACTTTGTGCCTAAAGTTCATGAGCACGCGAGCCGCCAATGCTGTGCCCAACCAACCCGTAACCCGTAACCCGTAACCACCAGCGAATTACCTCTCCCCTCCCCCCACCCGGGCTGGCGGTGTAAACAAATGTTTAAAAATGAATTTTTCAATTTTCATTCAACGGTACTACATACATAAACAACAAAAGCCAAGCGCCATGGCAATGACAGTGCTCGGTTCGGGCAGTTTCAAGATTCGGGTCTATGGCCGAGATTAACTAATATAATATATACTAATATATACCTATATAACGGATTGTCAAGGCCAAAAGCTAACAAGGGTCATCGTTGGCTAGGACTTTCTCATTTACATATCCTAAATAAATGTGCTACTTTTGTATCATTTAAAATTCGAATGCTTTCTTTATAGAAACCCCTTTTGATATACCATACTCGTAATTAAACGTTTAGGAGAACATCTGCTACTGAGTAATGGATTAGTGCTAATAAAAATTTTTATTGCTCCATTTATCATAATAAACGGCATAGGATTTTTCCTTTCTTTAGCATTTTATAATTTTTTCATGATAATCATGATAAAAGGTGTTGAAAAAGTTTTCCGTTTATATATGATCATAATCTCATTTGTTCACAGCATCTGGCGTGATCAGAGAGATCATAAAAATTCATTGCCTACCCTTAAATATATACAAAAAAAAAAAAAAACATTTATTATTAATAACATTATTGGCTAAGTTTGAATATCTCACAAGAAACTCATCAAAATATCTAACATTTGTTTATGCGATTAGCTCGACTATTTTTTTTTTAATCGTAAAACGGTTGGATTACGTTTTTTAATGATCCAATATACTAATAAATCACGTTAAACTCGCTCAAATGACTATTATACCCTCACTGAATGGAATTAGTCATCAAGCACGATACAAAATCGTGCATTCGTTTCGACATTACAACTTACATTCGGTATTTTTTTTAGGTCTGAAAGTAAAGAATATATATATTAGAATCGGAACTAATTGTATTATACCGATAGTTAAATATTAAGAACTTTTTATAGAATGAAATTCAATATATGTATATTAATGCTAATAAAGAGCAATTGAATTATTGTATATCTGAATCATTCGATAGTCATCGCTATTATTGCTTGCTTAAAACCTGACAGTTTGTAGGATCTAAAATGAAGCTGCTTAAATATGGATATAATTAAAAAAAAAACTAACTTAAAGTCGAGCTTTGCATTTAATGAATTTGAATGTAAAAAATATTTTTTATAAATAAAACTGAAAGTATTGACAGGTTTGATTGCGATGCACTCATACATAAGCTCGTTGACGATAAAGCAATTATGGAGGGTATAATTCAGTTGAAAGTATAATTGTCTTGCATTTAGGTCATATTTATTGCTATTTGCATAGTTAAATATCCAATTAAATGTAGAGCCCAGGGTAATATCTCCGGCAACCTTCGAAAGGTAAACGTTCTTTGCTGTTGTTGTTGCATGGATTAAGTATTTGCGGTCTTGGCTCATACTTAATGCACATTTTGCATTGTTCGCTAGTGAAATTAGTTGGTATTTGTTGAAGCCTTAAGCATCAACGGCTTGATTCATGCATAGTTATGAGCCGATGTTAAAGGGGCTGGCAAAGATAATGTTGTGCTTGGCCAGAACCAAAGCTTAGGTCAACTGTGAGAGCACTAGAAATTGCAATGGAAATTTAAGTGGAAATAGAATTAAAGACATTGCTGTCGTCATATCTCTTGCCTGCAGCTGCGTTCACTATTGTTCTTATTCTGTTGTATTTGACATTGCCTAGCTTAGTGTGTGATTAGTAAATACAAACAAACACTCAAACACACACACACACATACGCACACACACAGATATTCAGATACGCACACAATTGACTAAAAGACAATGAAAGAAGAAATTGCTGCTGCAGCTGCTGCGCCTGCGTTGTTGTCGATGGAAATTGTTTGAAATATTTATTAACTTTATTGTATTATTTTTTTATTGTTATTGTTATTGTTGCTAATGGCGTTGCTATTTGTGCAGCGACTTTGACTGTTTGCTGTGCGATAATAATAAAATCAGTTCAGTGGCAAAGTCGACAATTCATTGTGCACATGTTAATACAAATTGATACATATGCACATTTGTATCTGTGTGCATTTCGAGTTTTATTTCTCTTTCTGTCATCAGAATAATGCCCAAACTAATGCCGCATATCAAATATTAATAGCAAATTTATACATAATCATAGCAGAAGCCACAGCACATTGCAAAATGTCTGTGCAAAGTGCGACAAAAGCCACAACAATAACAATAACAACAACAACAGTAACAATTGCAACAATAACAATTGAAAGCACTCAACCACGAAGAGATACCCTGTGCAAATTTGCTCGTTGCAGTGCAAATTCAAATACATTTGGTCAGTTTCCTGTGAGCATTTGATAATGTAAAGTATATTTGATTTAAGTTTATTCCCTGTTAAGAACTTTGGGGTGGGATGAAAAAGGCTGTGCCATTGGCTTTGATTAGATTTCAATTAATGATTGTATTTCTGTGAAAAAATTTGTTCTCTTTGTAAAGAGAAGACATTTTATAGACTATTTCCACGGCAGCACATTTGGCTCATTCGACGCCATTTTCATTATTTGGCCCGAATGTGGACTTCATTTCAGTACAAAATCCAAATTATCATTTTGGCTCATTCATAATGAATGTGAAGATTTTTTGCCATTCGCCCCGGCGAATATCAGTATTTTTTTTATCGAGCACGCGATGTTTATCGATAAACTCGTTAAAAAAAGCAATTATCACCTTAACCAGCTATTTTCTTCAATAAAAACGGTAGGCATTAAATTTGCGCCAATTATAATATCATAATAAATATTAAAATGTTGTTATTGTCAGCTTTTTATAATTTGTGCACAGAAACCGAACAGCTGATTTGCTTTGGGTGTCTTAACAGTTTCACATTTGGTCGTGGAAAGCCAAATATGAGCCACATTCAAGTGTAAGCAAATGTGGCAAATGTGCCAAATGTGAGTGGTTGTGGAAATAGCCTTTTAATATTTTGTCTTTAAGAAGATCTCTATAATATCTTAAAATCTCTCACATATTTCTGTAATAAATCTGTAAATTGTCGGTGATCGTGCCTAGTCAGGTCATATTGGTTACATTCTAACAATTCACAATAATTAAGAGGAATTCGCTGAAATATCAATTGCAGTGCTATCACACAGATATCTCGATAAATTGTAGCACATGTACACGATGATTCCTTGAATAAGAAGAAGATTTATACAACTGGTGTTGTTGGTCCTTAAATCGACCGATAAATCGCATTTAGCCAACTTTGGGGGATCCCTCTTAAAGTATGAAATGTCGTGTTATTCGTCCGTAAGTATTTGCAAATGAATTCCAAACGGGTGTCGATAATCATACTCGCACTCGCACTCGCACTCGAACTCGAACTCGTATCGAGGCGCCAGCGAATCAGCAAATAAATGCATTTGGTCAAATGACATAATCCCTATAAATATTGTACAAACACAATATGGGTTCAAGTTCTGCTGTTGCTTATAAAATGGGACAAGACAGTGCGAATAAGTGAGACAGAAACAGTGGGTACAAAAGAGAGGGAGAGAGTGAGTTGGATAGATAGGGGGAAGAGAGCAGGGGTGGGTAGGAATTAAGTGCCTCTGTGTGTTAAAATGCGGCCTGTAGGCGTGACAAGCGCGCCCGATACAAATTAATTACAGCGTAGACGCAGCGCAGACAATGACGTCGACGTCGACGTTGACGCTGACGTTGACAGCAGCGTCGACTGCGACGCGTGGGGAGCTTCAGCTTTAGTTGACATTGGCCAATGCAACAGCAACAGCAGCAGCAGCAGCATCAGAAGCAGACGAAGCTCCTCAAGTGCCAGTGTAATTCGAGATGCAGCATTCAGCGTCTACGATCTTGAGGGCACAGCTGCCATGCAACACCAACAACAACAACAACAATAATGCATATTAAGTGCAGGAAGTAAAATTTTTTTTATTTTTTTCTCTCTTATTTTTTTAAAGCCTCTGCTTGGACTCAAACAAGTTGTAATAAATAATTATGATAATATTGCATTCATGTGACGTCAGTGGCGAGATGAGATTCTAAAGAATAATGTTGGCATACAGTTTTTTAATTTCATTGTTCACTTTTATTATTTAATTCTTATTTTTTAAATTTGGTTTTACTTAATGCATAATGAATAAATATACCCTCCTATATCAGCTTTATATAGTATCATTGCCAAACGACTTGGATTATATAGATTATAGTGAAAATAAAATTCTTTTTTTTTAACTATATGTTATATATATATATATATATGATCGACCGACTTTAAATTGGATTTTCTTAAGCATTAAATGTCTACAGAAATCAAGAAGAATTTCACACTGCTCAGTTTGCGATAGATCTCATCTATGACTCTCTTTGTCCTGACAGTCTATTATATTCAAAGTAGTTCCGTTTTAATTCGAAAGCCCAAATCGGGATCCAACTTTTAATGAGAATGTATTTTGCTTTAGTAAGGTATAAAAGTACCAAATTTCGATAACACAGTTTCAAAACTGTAACTCAAAACAGATATTGATTCAAAAAATCTCGAATAAACTTTAACACGCCTCTTTTACAAGTTGGATGACAAAACTATAGTACTCAGTGTAAATGTATAAGATATGTACACGAGGCATTGGTAAGTGGGACTGAAACGGAGGCTGAGACTGGGAATACACAATATGCATTAAGCTGAGACTTGCCAACTGAAAGATGAGAGTTGAGAGATGCATGCTGTGCAATGCGCGATGTGAGCAGTGAGTTGAGAGCTGCAACTGCAATTGTGACTGCAATGACAATGCAAATACGACAGCAACAGGAAGGAAACGCGGGCTTTTAATATACCCTCCAGGGAGATTCCGGGGGCAATTGCAATTCGGAGGCGATAAAGGCAACACCTACAACAAATTGTACTTGAAACGTTGCTGCCGCAGTTGTTGCATCCGCTATTGTTGTTGTTGTTATCGCTGTGACACTTATAGTTAAGACTGCGCCCAATTGAAGTACTAAACTACTTGAATGATTTGTTCAAGTTAATTTTTTTCAGTCGTTGTTTTTTGTACAATATGTTGCGCAATTATATTAAAAGTTTCAGCAATCGGCTTATAAACCGAGCGTTGAGCAGTTTCAGGAAAATCTCATTAAGCATTAAGCAAATCAATTTATTTAAAATAAAATTCACTTGAAAACAATTTTTCACAAATATATACTGCTCGTATAATCTTTTCATGATAACTGGGTAATATATTCCTTGGATTTCAGCAATTACTAATTCAAGGAATTCACTTAATTTCATTATTTACCATTAATGTTATAAGTCCAAACTACTTGTGTATTCCCAGTAATTTCTATTTATAAATTGAGCTACTGTATTAAAAATATATTGATGAATTTAAAAATCTATAGGGATTAAAAATACTATTGCATACTTTCAGTCGCTCCCAACTTAAAACAGTCATAACTACATAAAATATTAAAGACTAGTCAGTATATAAATTAGAAACCACATTTGAATGGAAAACTAACACTTTCCAAAGTAAAAGCCCTATTTTTTTTTATCGGCTTTAAACATTATACCTATCGGCTTGATTTACCGAGTTTAGCATATCCAGTCCCACAGGTGGACAATGAATATTTTGGTACATTAGATCTTCTAAATATTTAAATGCATTTTTATAGAAATAATTTATGCCAAAAGTTGTTTTGAAATAAATATATAAATAATGTTGAATCTCTTTTTGCCATAAAGAATTCTTAAAGCTCCTTAAAGTCTAGAATAATGCCACATGACGTATTGTAAAGTTGGTGTTGGTTACACTTATCGGATTCTTCGAATAAACTACTTTTAACTTATGATTTAAGCATACTGTTCAGGCTTACATAAGCTAAGCATGTCTGTTGTGTGTGTGAGCGAATGAGTGTGTGTGTGTTGGTTGTGCTATGCTAAGTCAAAGCTCTGGACAAATGCAATAGATGTAATAGATTTGTTGTCTGAACATTTCATTGTGTCAACTTTGTAGTTTGGCTTTATTATTATTTCGTTGCATTTTGTTATTTGCTTTGCGGCAGTTTCTTTGTAGTTGTTGCTGTTGTTGTTGTATTTGTTGTTGCCATTTTGCAGTTTGTTGCATGGCAGAAAAACACAAAAGGCAACAACAATCAAGTGAGGAATGTACATTTTATCTCTCATTTCTCTCATTGCTCCGTTGATTTCTCAACTTTGTCTCGCGACGAATTTTTCGCTGTTCACTCGCTCAAATTTCGTTGCTTTTGGCGTAAAATGACATGGACACAATACACACAAGCACACAAACACTCATATACACTCAGCGATCTGAACATATTTGACATGTGGCGACATTCAAATTTCAAGCTTCATAAAAATACTTGAACGACTGTCCAAAGCTTCAATTGGAAAACATTTCACAATATAAAAAATTCTTGGAAATTTATTTTCAGCACTCTCGAACTTGCTGATTGTTGTTGAACTTGCACCTCGAAAATTCAAATGCATTTCATAATTCTGATTGCTCATTTTGGGTTGACATTACGTGCATCACGCATACGCCCAATGCACCAAACACAAGACACCCAAACGATGCCCACAAATTGTCCCACAAGCGACTATTTGAGCAAGTTTCTAACCAGGCTCTCACAATCGACCATCTACAACCGACCAATCAACTTTATTTAGACGATTAACACAAATGCGCTCATTACCAGAGCACGAGCTGGTACCGCATCAGTACGAGTCTCAGCATCAACTTTTGCTTCGGCATTAGCTTCGGCATCAGTAGCACAGATCAAAGACTCTAAGCCGAATCCCACTATGGAATGTTTAAGAGTACAAAAGTTTTCAGTTCCCAAAAAAATTAAAGTTATAGTCGACTTTGGACTTTAATTTACACACTTATGAAATTGTTACTTTCAAATCGCAGCTGATTTTTCCCTCTGTCCGTCATACTAAGTAACTATCAATAGATATTTGAGGTAACTTCTAAAAAACTATCAGGATTCTGATATAATATGTAAAAATATGTCTGTAACAATTTAATACGAGCATACGACGTTAATCTTTGAGTTTTTTTTTCGAATCAGAGAAGAGAGAATCTTTAAAAAATGTGCTGGCAGTTTATCTTATTTAATGCTAGATTAGCATTTTTTAAAATAACTAAAAGTTTTTGAACCTAAAAAAATAAACAATAAAACCACAAAAAAAAATTGTTTATTTTTTTTAAGCATTAATAGGCAGCTTTGTTAATAACTTACTTTTTTAACTCATGTTTTTGCAACCGTTAGTCGTACTGACTTTAACTGACGTTTACGGCCCACTAATGTCCAGTTAATCATACATAAGCTGAGAGATAATTTAGACATTTGTTTTTGTCATTATCATACATCATCAGTTATTTGAAACCCTAACTGACATGGGAAAAATGTTAAGTTAGTTTTTCACTTATATACATATTTGCAAAAATACATATTTCATATGAAATCATAAAGCATTTTTTTTATTGAGATTAATTGTATTGCTCATTTATTTATTGCTTATTACTGTGAGATTAATTGCATTCACTGAATTGAATTGAACTTAAAATACGAGTACCTTAAGCTGCACATTTCTCGCAATTCGATTGCCCTTTTAGAATATGCATTTTTAACATGTCACTTTCAGCTAGTGTCATTGTGATTGTCATTGTTGCTTAAATGCGTCTTATGGCAATATTTGCATTCGCAATAACATCAACATTTATGACACTAGGCAACAGCCAAAAATTTACTTTTCTGATACATATGGACCACATAAGTTTTCTATGGTGTAGTTCTTTTTAAAAATAATAATTTTCAAATTTAAACTTTTTTTTTAACTTTTTTCATAAATGAGCTTGCATCTTTCATAATTTCTTAAGAACTACAAAACCAATTTTAAGTAACTTTACTTTTTTTGAAAGCTAATGGATATATCTGTTATTTGTTAAAATTTAAGCCAACAAATTTACAGATATCAATTTTTTAATTAAGAAAACTATGTTATTTAAAGTTGGTCTTTGTCATCTGGTTATTAAGCCAAAAAGTTTAATTTTGTTGCCTAGTGTAATAAACAAGAGCGAACAGCGAACAACGAACAGTCAACAACAGATCATTATTGGCTCGGGACTATTATCATAATCATCTCATTTTCCATTTCGATTGTTATTTCAATTTATTTGCTGCGTGTGACCACCCACTGTTTACGCTGTGTGAGTGTCATTCTTTGTCTCTTTCGCACACATACATATCTCCTCCTCTCGGTCTCGCTCTCTCTCTCTCCCTCTTTTTTATCTTACTGCTGTTTTTGCCGCATGTGCGGAGATGGCCTCTGTGGTTGTGCCTCACTTAGAGCGGAAGCATAACAGCAATGATGTTATTAATGCACATTATTCCCCATGATTATCATCGCTATGCTGATTATGGTTTCCTCTCTCTCTCTCTCTTTTTTTAACCCCTTATTTGGTATATGATGCTGCGGATTATTACTCTACTCACTCAGTTTTCAATGAGTTTTTGGTGACATTAAATTAATGTTATTTATTAAACTTGATGCTTAATCGCTTCAATAAAAAATACAAATTTTTTTTGTTAATAGTCAGCGGAATTGAGGGGCAGCATTTGACAATTGAATGTTAATTAAAGTTAGCACATTTTAATGACTGCATAATCAAAGCAAATCAAAGTTTCATAAACAAAAACAGATCACAACGAAGATGCCACAAGCGCAACAACGAGACCAACAGCCGCCGTTATTGACGTCGATGACGTTGAAGTCAACGTCGATGCAGACGTTAACGTAAATGTTGCGAAATTTATCACCCAAAAGATTCTTGAACTCGACATGCCGTAAGGTCGACAACTTGGCACGTTGACTGCTAACTGCCACCCCTCAATAAGTTGCCCCTGGCCCAGCACAGTCGCTGGGCATGCCACAGAATTCTGATTGAATGATTGATGAATGATAAACTTGCCTATATACTGTAAATAATCATTAATTCTCTATGATTCTCTTGCAGCCATGTGGCGATGAGGCAACCAGCTGGAAATATGTTGTGCCACTTGTTGCATGCCGTGTCCATGCAACAGCAACATCATCAGCAGCAACGAACTCGCATCAAATGCATTGCATCGCTTTCAGCATATTACCCATACGCCATGTGTCCCCTGGATGCAATTGAAGCATGTTGCATCAACTGCAGCAGCAGCTGCCTCAGCTCGAGTTTAAGGCTCATTGACTAATTCAATTGTCACTATTGCCACAGCAACAACAACAACAAGAGCAACAACGATTAATTTAAGCAACAACAACAAGAAAATCAATCCAACAAAGTTGGACACAAAACAACGCACAATGTCTGAGGTAAGATAAGACTAACATTATCAATAACAAGTCTGCATTTATATTTATATCCAATTAAAATCAATATCAATCAAATAAGAAACACAAAAATTTACTGCGAATTTTGATGTGGAACAAAATGACTGTTAGCAAAAATCTCAATTTTTCAAAGTAATTTCCATCCCAGACGTAAGTGAGCAACAAAACAGAATTTCAGAAAAGACTGGAAAAACCGGTTGTATTAAAATCTTATGCTTTTCAGCTTCACACTCATTTTCAGCTGATAATTTTGATCAGCAATCATGATTATTGCATTCATTCAATATTATTGAATTTTCATTTCGATATCATTGAAAATGTTTCCTTCAAATAGTGATCGATAAATGTAACCTGCTTTTCAAATAAATCCATGTGGTTCATCTTTTTAATATTCCTTTAAATCTTTAAACTTGTACTTTGTAAAGGCAATCAATTTATTTTTGTTATTATGCGGATATATAGGACACTAATTCAGATGGTCAATTAGTAAAACGGTTCGAAGAACCCAAATAAATTAAATAGACAGTTAGGAAATAATATACATTATTAGCTGAAGTTTTTATAAATTTTATTGTCGTTCAATACAGAAAAACTAATCTGAGAAGTTCACACATTACTTACAATTTCAATTTATTGCGGAAAGTAACTCTCATTTATAATTTTAAAGAAAATTTATAGAGAAATATAGCAAAATGATTTTATTAAAAATTCTACCAAAAAATATTGAAGCTTTTGCTTCAAATTTGGCTTGAAGATAATATTGGATAAATGTAATGTCTAAATTTTTGGCATAATTTGCTGGTGATGTGTTCCCAAATATCTAAGACACACAAACACAAATACATACATACAACAATATGTTGTGGCATCAACATGGCCTTTAGTATGCTTTTTTTCTTTGCTTTTTTTCCCCGCATAAACATTTGAATTTTGGGTTAGTGACGTCGTCATGTTCATCGTGTCGTGTCTCATGTTTATGTATGCGACACATATACACACACACATACACACACACACACACTCGGGGGCACGCATACTTGAAGAAGTGGCAACAGAGGCAGCAACAGGCGGCGCCTTTGGCTCTCCAAACAGCTGTCGCCATTCACGGTACAAATATTGACCTAATTTGCACCTGTTTACAAATTCATTTGACTGGCTCCCTGCATGTGTTTCTGTGTATTCGTTTGTGTGTATGCGCCCCAGTACACATACATATGTATATCTTGACACTCAGTGGTGCTTGGACTTTGCGTTTTTGGCGCATGATTTATGCAGCAAGGCAAAGCAATGCGAAAAGCGCTCAGAAAACGAGCTAACAGCTTTTAAGTGGGTCAAAACATGTCCATGTTCCATTCGCCAGTCAACCGCACTCCCTCGACCACAGGATTCTCTGGCGAATTGGTGGATTCAAGGATTGGCGGGTTAACGGGTCCTCTTGGCACACATTCACTGAGAGAAAAACCTCTACGATTATTTATTTTGAATCACTTCGAATTAAGTATTTGCGATGTCTAAAATCTTTTCATGATATATGTATTTAAGTCGAAATTAATTATAATGAGCGTATAAAATATTGAGCCAAGCATAAATAATTTTGATATAATAGAAAATAAGCTTAAATCGAGTAGAACTCTAGATTTACATTCTAGAAATGAGTACGAAACTTCGAAAATTACAGAACAAGTTCGTTAAACCATAAATCCAGATTTTTGGTTGCTTGGGATTCCCAAATGGTTCTTGCAGCTCGACACAGAGAAACCAAGATATCTACATATATCTAAGAGAATACATATTTTAGACCGTCTTCACCTGCTTCCACACTTAAAAACCAAATCTTATGATTTGAATTATTTTATTTGGTATCATGAGATGTTTAGTTTGATATTACTACAACACCTATATTTTCAGACTGCAAAATTCTTAATTGAAATAAGTCAAGGATCCCGTACATTAGTAATCTCAATGTTAGTGAGAAATCAAGCTTCAAATATGTCGTTATAAGTACTTGATTGTTGCGCTCTGTGTTTTTGTTGGCTGGCATTCATTGTTGGCCAGATTTACATATTACAACTGAGCCACACATGGAATAACCATATTGTAGAAAACCATAAGACTAGCAAAAAATGCTTTCAATCATCTACAACAATCAGATGAACTCAAACAAGGATACACGCAATCGAATGCACTGCTTAAACGAGTTGAGAATTTTAAGTGCAATGAATACTATATGTATGAGTATAAGAAGTATTCATGGACCAGCGAATCGTGCACTCTATTGCACTTGAGTTACATCAAGTGTGAGATTTTATTATACTTTAAGTAAATTCTAGCCAAAAGCATCATCAGACAATCAGATGACAATGTGAATGTGAATGTGAAAGTGGAAGTTGAAGTGAAAGTGAATGGCAAAGCGAAAGTGAAAATGAAAGCAATCTCAATGAAAGCTCCTTTGAACGAAATTGAATCCTGTAAATGGAATGAATGTGGTTACAACTATTCTACAAAATTCTCGTATGATTGTTAGCTTGTGGCAAGTTGTGGCAAGAGCTGCAAGTGAAGCCAACGAAATTGGCCAAAAGCATTTGAGAAGCAACTATTGGTAGCTATCCGAACTCATCAGTCTGTGAGTTTGTTCTATCTAAATGACTTACAATAAACTGTACAAAGCCATGAATGTCGATGTGGCATGCGGCATGTGGCATGCGGTATGTGGCATGAAGCGTTAAATTAACTCACTCAAACCACTAAATTGTCACAATAAATGCAGCAGTTGTGTCGTCTTCTGTTTTTGGCCAGCTCTTTGAGGCATTTGGCTTAATTTAATGATTATGATAATGCTAACGGTGATGATGATGATGCTACTGATTTGTGGTAATTAGAGCACTAATTTCAACACAGTCTTAACGTGTTCCATTTACCCGCCAAGTTTGGATTGTTTCAATCTGTTTCCTGCGCATTGATTGCATTGATTGATGTGTTTTTAATGATGGTGGCAGGCAGGTGGTAAAACTGGCAAAGCACCCACTTGTATCATTAGTGACACGGTGCCGCCCTTACCCCACAGCACCCCCAACCCCCCGCGTCAGAGCAGCTGTCGTAAAAGGTAAACAAATTGGCAACTCAGCGCGTCTCGATTGCAATAAACTAAATGAAAAATAAATAGCCAAGCGATAAATGTTAGAGTAGGAAAACCTAAGCGACTGAGATGGCAGGTGCTAAGGGAAGGGGCGCTTGCTCAGTGGAGTGTGTGTGTGTGTGTGTGTGTGTGTGTGTGTGTGTGTGTTTTTTGTCTCTGTGTTGGTTTGAGTAACTGCCACTGACGATGCCTTGGAAATTGACATAGCACTAAAGTTACGACGAGCAAACAAAATGGGCAACAGGCAAACAAACAAATGACAAGCAGTAACAACAACAACAACAACAAAAACAACAACATTAATAGTAACAACAGGAGAGACCAACACATGGGAATGTCGGTTGACAGTTGTTGTTTACGAGTTGCCTGCAAGTATGCTATGAAAAATATTGTAATCATAAGCTATGCGAAAGCAACAACAACCAGAATAACAACAACAACAACAAGAACAACAACAGCAACTGACACTGCAAAAGTAACTCTGAGAAAAACGCCACGGGAATTGTGTCAATTCGGTGGGGCAGATGTTTTTGAATTGGGTTTGGGATTCGGTCTGGACTTTAGGATTGGACTTGTGACTTGGTCTGGCGATGTCAGCTTGGGCTCGCGGTCAAGTTGGACAAATAAAATTGTCGCTGTACAAATGCAAACACAAAAACAAAAACATAACAACACCAACAACAATTGCATTACAAATAACCGCAAACAGTCAAAGTTAACCTTGATGCGATATAGTAGACATTGAAAACAACACAGAAAGAAAATTCGTGATTCCGGAATAAAATCAATGCAATGCGGCTTCAAAAGTACGGTTATCCTGGATTTTTTTTAAGCCAAGCACAAAATACTTGATTCAAGCGCGATTTTTTAGCAACATTTTGATTTTCAGGACTCTGATTATTATTTGTTAGATAAAATATTTTCGTCTTCTTTGACTTTTTAAAGTTAAGTTGTTGCCCTTACAACCGCATATTGTATAATATCCTGAAAACATACTTAAAAAATGATTTTTTTCGGAAGCGATTTAATTTAAATTTTTTTCTTAAGTCGTTTAATATTTGATGAATGACCGAACCAATGATCTTCAATGGAACCTCTTTCTAAACGAATCAGCTCTGGAATTCACTTGCTTGTGGAAATCTAAGTTGTTACTAAGATATCATAACTTTATTTGCAGGAAAATGCGTAAATATGTATGTTAAAATGAATTTCATCTCTTGAAGCTCACCGGAGGTATGCGTTTATTGCTTTAACTGTGTTGCATTGTTTGCCCGCAGAAATGCAAATTTCTAGCAAAGTAATAAAGTAAAGAGAGACAAAAGCAATGGAGAATGAGAGAGACAAGAGCAATAGAGAATGATAGAGAGAGAGAGAGAGAGAGAGAAGGAGAGTGTGCGGAACTAAATTTGACTTCAAATTAAAATTTAAACAACACAACAGCATTATAATAACAGCTGGAATACCTGTATAGTCAGGCCTGTTCCGAATTCCGAACGTTTTCAAAAAGTAAATTCCGATTCCGACCGAAATGGACTTGTTTTTACTTTTCGAGCTCGGTTTCGAAAACGTTTCGATCGCAGTAAGTCATCGACCGATTTAGCTGTTCTTGCCAATGAAGAAATATAAGTAGATGTTTATAAAAAAATTCTTTTAAAATATACTTCAACTTTAAACAGTTGAAGTAGTGATGTTAAACGATTCTAAAAATGTTCAAGATTATTTGAATTTTCAATTTATTGTTTTAGGGAATTATTTTATTGCTTTATGTAGCATTTACTTTAGATTCCGCTCGCTCAACAGCACACGTTTTGAAAACGACAATTCTTCGTTTTCGGAATTCGGAACAGGCCCGAGTATTTCAACTTATTAAAACTCGTTTTTGACTTCCTTTTGGTCCTTATTATAAATTGAGTAAATTCACAATATCAATTAACTATTCAATCTGACCTGTAAATAAAAACAAATTATTCTTTCTATTTATTAAAAAAAGTTGTCATAACTTTACAGGATGTTCATAAGAATTGGATTAAGACTTTGGAAGTTTTCAATGTTCGCACTTTCAAAACTTTGTCAAAACAAAACTAAATTGATTTGTCACTTAAATGTTAAGCAATTTAGAGTGTGAGACTAGAAGATACCCTGTACAATTTCGAACATTATCGGTTAAAAATAAATTTAGCTGACTTTAAGAGAAATGGAAACGAAGGAAATATATGTAATAAATGCGATTGTCAATGGTCGCGTGTCAATTGCAGAATGTCAAAGTCAAGTTAACTCAAGTTGCCTCACTCATTGTCGTTAGGACTGACTGATGCTGATGTTTTTGTTGCCGTTGCAACGACGCATTATGAATTCATGAATTTGAAGTTGCCATAGGGGCAGAGCCAGTGGCAAGGTCGAGGCCAGAATGGGGACTTTAATGGGCGGTTGCTGTAAATAACTGAATAAGAGGAAACGAGTACAAAGCATTTAAATAATTTACAAATGCCACCAAATTCTTGCAACGGAAAAAACTTTAATAAAATCTGTGCAAATCAAATAATTGTTTATATATTCGTTAAAATAAATAAGGTAAATAATTGACGTATTATATGCAATAAACATATACAGATTTAAAATGTTTAAAATGACTTATTGTTCAATTTAATTACATATTCAAATTTTACAATTGTTAAATCTTTGTGTTGCATTTTAGTACCGGTATTTAAAATGTTAATCATTCTCTTTCTGTTACATTAATCTATACAATTATTTGAAATTCCAACTTGGAAATGGCATAGATAATTTTTTTGCAGAGATTTTCATACACTGAGCCCATTGAAAATGGGCAAAAAAGGGTATAATGTGTTTGGCAGAATGTATGTAACAGGCAGAAGAGGGCGGATCAGGATCAACATCCGAGTCGATTGAGTCATGTCCGTCTGTCTGTCCGTCCGTCCGTCTGTTTGAATGCGTCGATCTCAGAGAGCATAAGATATAGAGACTTCAAACTTGGTGTGTAGGTCCCTGGATACCAGAGGCAGATCAAGATAGTTTTTATTTTTGGATCGGACGTTTTAAGTTTAATGTTTAAAGTTTTAGTATAAAAAAGTTTTTTGTTTGTTGAGATATCTTAACCAAACTGATAGAATATGCATCTGGGCTGGTACTATACATTTCGACCAAATTTAGTTCAAATCGGTCCACTATATTATATAGCTGCAATAGTGACGCTCAATCGAAAATTAAGTCTTAGTATGAAAAAGTTTTTTGTTTTTTGAGATATCTTAACCAAACTGATAAAATATGCATTTAACTTGGTTTTGTCTATCCTGACCGAAGTTCGTTCAAATCGGTCGACTACATCATATAGCTGTCATAGGACCGATCGGTCAAAAATCAACTTTTAGTATGAAAAAGTTTTTTGTTTTTTGAGATATCTTAACCAAACTGTTAGAACATGCATTTAAGTTGGCTTTGTACATTCTGACCAAATTTGGTTTAATTTGGTTCCATATATCATATAGCTGCCATTGGAACAATTGTTCAAACATCAAACTCAGTACAGAGTACCTGGGCACAGGGTATCCTACTATCGAGCGTGCTCGACTGTATCCGTCCACTTGTTATATATCCATATCTATGCATAAACCTACACTTATAACATATCTGTTAGTCGAGCACACACTTAACTTGTGGATTTGAAGTGGTTTTTTTCCTTTCGCGCTCTTCCGCTACACTTAGAAAATGTTTTCTTGCTTGAGCTGCAAATTAACATAAAACATTTATGGAAATGCCTAAGCAGTCTCGCATATCTCTTAGTGTGAGTGTGACTGATTATGTGTGTGTGTGTGTGTGTGTGTGTGTAGTTTCATAGATTTACATACAATTTGCATATGTTTCCTGTGTGTGTGTGTGTGTGTGTGTGATTGTGAGTGCGCGATGTTAAACATTCGACGCGTTTATCTGTGCGTATGCAAAAGTTTTCCAATTAAAAGTTTCGCTGCGTCGACACCGTTGACGCTCATCCAAGTTCTCCTGGTCCTGCTCCAGCATCCAGGGCGCAGTTGCGTCAGGATCTGCTAAGAGAGAAGCGAGTGAAGTGAACAGGGGGAAATGAGCAGTCAAAGGGCGACAATTATGTCGTATAATGAGCTATAAACTGTGCAGCGGCTAAGCTTAAAGAGGGATAGATTTAGAGTGTGCGGAGGAGGAGGAAGAAAGAGGCGTGGCATAAAAAAATATGCGCACTTTTAGCTGCAAATGACGAGCAACTCTGTTGGGGACACATGTCGGTTGTCGCTTGTCGTTTGTCGGTCGTCGACTGTTTGTTGGCGTTGTGGTTGCTTAAGTGCGCAAACTAAAAAACACGTATACGCCACATATACGCTACTGAATGCTTCTGACTGCTGCTGCTGTTGTCTCCTTCTTGCCAAATGAGCCGTGAAACCTGCACACGTGGCAAACAAACGTTGCAAACGCACAGTGGTTTGTTTTGTGAAAACCACTTGGACATCTAAAAGAATTTAGAACAGAAATCTTCATATTCTTCTAAAACACAGCATGCATTATACATTTTTTTTGGAAGCGCACTTAACATATTATTGTGTCTTTATTTATTTGCAGTCTATAGTAATCTATCTATTATTAAAGTTGATTTTTAAATGCTATATTCACAGAATCAAGTCGCATAGATAATTGGAATAACCTGAACTCTATGTCAAAAAACTATTTTTAAATTATAAAAAATTTAAAAACATGGCTCATAATAGTGGTTTTCTAAATTATTTGTCTTAAAACTTTTAATGTATCGTTTCAAATCGCCACAGCTTATAACTCATAAATTACAGAAAAACAACAAAATTAACATCAAAGTAGAAAAATTGTTCTTGAAATAATTGACCAAATTTAAAATGGCACCAAGCTATAAGAAATGCTGTATCAAAGTGAATAAAACTTTTGAATATATATTACCATGATTTCAGTTATATATCTCTTAATTTTTGACCCGGTCACTGTTTATTTTTTTGAGGTTAGACTCAAGGAATTGGGTCTAAAGTTTGAAAGCAGAGAGTGAGAGCGAACAATTGGCATAATCGTTGCTCTGACAGCATTGACAGATTGTTGTTTATTGTTGGCCTTTGTCATTGTGTTATTATGGTTGTTGTTTTGGTTGTTGTTTTGGTTGTTGTTGTTGTCTTGTTGGACTTTGACATTTGTGGAGTCGATGACAACACCTACGCGTGCAGAACTTGAGCTCTAGAGATTCCAATGATGACATTTGTCGTCTAACAATTTCATAATCATCGACAGTCAGTCAGTTTGTCAATTTGTCAGCTCGTCAGTTGCACTTGATGCTTGTGCGTCAATGGCGATTGCATGTTGCACGTCCTCTGCCACGTGCGCTTCTCCAATTGCATTGTCACCTTGCCGCATTGCCACTGTCACCGCCAGAAGCATCATCGAGATGCCTGCGACCGAGGAGAAGCCACTGTTGAGCCACTGAGCTGTCTAGGCACCATGCTGCCATGACGATCATTTGTTTGATTGTCATTTGCCAGATGCGAGCGTAAAAAATGTGAATGATGGACATAAGGCACAAGAGAGTGGAGGGAGAAGCGAAGAGAGGTCGCATGCTTACAGATTTAAGCACACAAATGATTCGTCTGAGCTGCCATTAACATTGAATTCCCATTTATATTCACATTCCCTCCCAGCATTCAAAATCAGAGCTCATGGGCCTCATGCCACATTCGGTTGGATAAAACCAACATCAAATTGATACAAATTTAATGTGTTGTCTGTCTGTAAGTGGAGGGAATGGGAGAAGTGGCAATCAGTAATGAATTATTTGAAATAATTGTCCATACTTATTACGAGCACAATCTCTAAAATAAAAGAAGCCAAAATAATACAATACACAATATTTTATTCATCTTAAAATTCTAATTTTCTCAAAAAGTTATATTTCAAATAATTAGCTTAACTTTATTATATGAAAAGCTTTTTAGCAGAATAGCTTTGAAACAAAGAGAATTTAAAAGTAACCTTGAGATAGAAACAAATTGAAAAATTCGCCAGAAAACTTGGCCAATTGTTTATTTTGCAAATAGATAATTAGCCAGCAATTAGAGGCAAAGCTTGAAGTTTCGTTTTTATTATATTAACAGACAGAAGAATTAAAATATTTAAACAATGCAAAGACAATCAACATCAAACGTTACTGACTTGCAATTGTTTGGAGGAGAATCAGAGTCTCGGGAAGTTATCATTTGAACTGAGCTTTTAAATATAATAGTAAAATCTGTAAAAATGTTTATTTTGAAAATTAACTCGGTAAAAATAAAGATAAACACGTCTTAAATAACAATACTGATAACATATATACCACACCTTTAAAAACCACAGCAAATGTATAAATATTATTGCATACTTTAAGGAGCTCGAGTTGCTTAAAATCCTACCATTCGTTATATATGTGTATATTCAATCTTAATACGATTTAGTAGAATTATTGATAATAATAAAAGAGAACGGTCAAAGAAAAAAAATTTTTCTTCTGACTTCTTTTTTAAGCACTGTGAAAAAATGGAATGTATTACATAATGCAAAAGTTTGATTTGTTATCCAATTGTACTCAAATTGTGCTCAATTCAACACGAATAGGAAATATGAAGTCGGTATCCTAACATGATATGAATAAATTTACAACACTCAATGAAATCAAATTTACAACGAAACGTTAAAGAAAATTTAAAATTAAAGTATTTATATTGGAAAAGATGATTGGAGATGTCGACTGTTAGAAGATTCACGTTAGACTCGAAATGGAGTTTACTTACAATCCAATCCGATCTGGTTTAATGGTTGGATGTGACTTAGAGGCAGAGACTATTAAGTACATAAATAACAACACTGTTTTTCTTTTTATATCCTTGCACACTTGTAATTAAGTTTGTATTTGCAGGTATATTTCTATAATCAGGGCTGCAACAGTTGGTTTAATTTATATTGGGATACCTTTGGGCGCAGCTGGACGCAGGACGCATTAAAAGTGCGTCAGAGTTGCGGCTAATTTCCATTTGCGTATGAGTGAGACAGATATATATATATATATAGAGAGAGAGAGAGAGAAGGAAAGGGCATGAAAAAGCATTTTCATTTTGACTTAGAGCAAAAAAGGGATTGGAATTGGTATTGAAAGTGGATTTGGTATTGAAACTGAATGCGAAATGCGATGGGCAATAATATTGAATGAGTGCGAGTACGAGTAAAGTACCTGTTTCTCTCTGTGTGTGCGTGTGTGTGTGTGAGTGGGTGAGCCGTAGAATGTACTGGACAGTCGGACAGAAGGACAAGCAAACTAATTTTCTATTGAATAACAAACAACAATCGCAAACCAAAAGAGCATAAAGAAAACTGTGCATAAAAACTTATGACCATTGGGAATGGAGAGTGGGAATAACGGCACGGGCGGAATGGGGTGAGTACATGATACAGAGAGCATTCTTATATGGGTCTGACAGCAAAACCAAATTGAAAATAATATTAGTGGAAAGTAACTCCACCTACAGAAGCCCAGCATCTGTGCATTCATCGAGCGGTCACTTGAGATTGTTGCTAATTTAATTGGATTTATTTGCGATGTGGCCACAATTTATGACAAGGGCAACCTCAATGCAATGGCATGGTATGGTATGGTATGGTGTGGATTCACCCAAATGGGTTAGACCAGCAACTGATGATGATGTAGACCAAGGGCTAAGTAGTTTTCTTAACTGAAAATGGGCTGGCAAATTGCACCAATCTAAGCATTATTAGATTGTCAATATCTAAAACATTTTCCTTTTCCCAAGTATTTGTATTTGAAGCGACTAACAAATCTGTGTCGCTTGTTTCGGGTTACATTGTTTATTAGAGATTTTGTGAGCGAAAAACATATTATTCATATTGGGCAATGAAACATTTTCAAGTAGTTTAAGAAAAGCTTTTAAAACGATTGGATTTTAATAAGATATACGCATTTTAGGCATGCATTGGATAAACATTGTGTTAAATCGGTTTTAATATTTTTAAAATGAAAAGAATTATTAAAACAAAATTATTTTAAAAGCTAACAAAATACTCAATGGTATCAATACAAAGAAGATACTTAAGAAAAAGTATTTATTTTTATTTTTGTAAGGACTTAAACAGACTAATGTTGAATCCGAAATATTTTCGTTTTCAAAACAGTAAACTTTTATGAACGCTTAGTCAGTTTATGTACCAATTTAATAAAAATTTTGACTTCTAAACATTTCGGTGAATTTGCCATTCACATTATTCGCAACGTTTTTCAAACCAAAATCTTATAAGTTTTTGTTTACATCAAATCTAGTCACACTTTTAACAATTTCATACAAGACATCTATTAAAAAATTGTAACACAATAATTTCTAAAAACAAGTGACGTTCTATAAATTTACAAATCACATTGATTAGACATTTGATCGACACAAAAAAAAAAAGCAATAGAAATAGGACATGTTTTTAGGTGACGCTTTTTTTACAGCAACTATTTTTTTTTATAGAAATCGTCGTCTGACGCCAGCTTAAATCATTTATTTCAATAGAGTGACAGCAGCTTCAACCGTGCAGCTGAAGAACTGTTTGAATTTGCTCTCGGAACGCACGCAGACTCTTAGACGAGTACGAGGATGAGTGCAAGTACTTAAACCTCTTGTTTAAAGACTGGAATTCTTGAGTGTTTTTGGCCCACATAATCTGTAGTATAAATACGCCAATTGCTTGCCATTTTTATGTGTCACTGGCCTTTACGGTGATGGGTTCTTGGGTGTTCGGATAGCTGGCTGTTGTACTACGTTTCCTTTTCCTAAAGGCGAAACGGAGAGTCCTTGGGCAACTCGGTCCGGCTGCAGTGTCCGGTTGGTGGGCAATCAATTAAATGTGCGGCACGCAATTTCCTCAATGTTGACGCAGAAACCTTCCTGGCAACGGCAATGCGGTGGTGCCTCATTAGAACTGGAGCTTGTTCTAGGTGCCCGAAGAGCCAAGGCAAGGCATTTGTGACCAACACGTAACAGCAACGTGACAAACTTTACAAAACCAACAACAGCTACGGCAGCAACAACAACAACTACGGCAACATTAAAAGCATAAACGACAACAACAAGAATCTTGAAGCAATTTGGAGGCAAGCGAGCCAACAATTTAATAGAATTTAAGCAGCTTTTAAGCGGCATGCAGACGTATGAGTGGAGGGGTTGGGCGAGGGGGACGCCACCGACATAAATCTGCCAAGCGGAGAGCAATGCTCATAAAATATCAACAACAATAACAACAACAACAACAACAACAACATCGAGGCAAGCAGGTAAATGCTGCAGCGATAAAATATGTATAAAAAAACGCGATAAAGTCATTCAAAGTGTTTTAAACGTTATGACTGGCGCAAAAGCCGAGGATACGGGGGGAACAGGTAGTAGAGAGCTCATACTCAGTTGAAGCGTCTGAGTAACTAACAGACACTTGACGGGTTCGCTGACATTGCTGGCAATCAACATACAAATTTTCCATATTCGCGCATGTGTGTGCGCCAAAACGAAAGCAAAACAAACATAAAACAATAACGAAGACGAAAACAAAAACAAAAACAAACACAAAAAATCGGGTGAGCAACAAAGGTGAAAAGGTTGTCAGGTGCCAGGTGCCGGCTGCCAGGTAGATGATGGCCAGGTGCATGGCTCCAGTTGTCAAATTATGCAGAAAATTGATAGACACATCCCCCAGGTTGACTTGATAAGCCAACTTAATGCCCATTAATGGGCTTGTTTAGAACATGATTTGCATATTCGACCATTTGTCACATACTGATAATTTGTGAACGAGCTGCAATTGACATTTATGCACAATCAATTAAATACCAACTAATGGTCGTGTGGGCGTTCTGGGTCTGTACTGTAATGAATAGGTAATTTTTTTAGGCAATGATAAACCAGCAGCATGTCATCAATTAGTACAATTTCTCTTGACACTGCCAATGCCTATAATAGAACTTTTCAAGCACAAACAAATGTTAGCTAAATGATATTGGCAGATAGATAATAATCACTCACATTAAAGTTACGCAAAAATAGTACGTAAAAGTTGTTGAATAATTTCACTTACAGCTTTTAGCTTTTAGACTCCGGCCTAAGTTAGGCCAATTTAAATGTATGCCGTTTTGTATAGTCACATCAATAAATTAAATATAGACAATACCTATGGAAATATTTGATATATTGTAAGTACAAAACTTAACTTCAAAGAAAAACAAATCAAACGCATCAAAAATAATTTGATTGTAAGCGATGAGGATAAATTTTTATTTTATGTCTGTTTTTTGTTTTTTTTTATAATACAAACTGTTAAGAACAATTTTATTTTTATTTTAAAATTATAAATAAAATAAATAAATATCAACGAATACTTATTTTTTAAGTAACTGGTATAAAAATACAAAAATCTTCATTTATTATAAAAATCAAATAAGTAGTATAACTTTTATTATTAATTTTTTAATATCCAAAATAAAAACATAACACCGGATGTTGTACCGAAAATGTTTAATAGCACAGTATATAATCTTTTTATTCAGTTGAAGTCAGTGTCATTTGAGAATATTTTTATCCTATTCTCAGCTCCCTCTTTCTCTCTATCTCTCTCTGGCTCTCTCTCTTTTTCTCTCTCTCTCTCTCTCTCTCTCTCTGTCTCTCTCTCTCTCTTTTGGAGTCGTTATTGTCTGGCTGTCGCAACAAATTGCCGCAATACTCGTGCCTACAATTTAAATATTTAGCAAAGCGAGAGATGCAATATCATTATCAGTTCTATACTCGTATCCCACACTCACACACATACACACACTAAGGTGTAGGTGTGTGAGTGTGTCTCACACCCGCGTCAATCACAGCAGCCGACGCCGCCGATCTTATCGCTTATCTTTCAACAGTCAACAAACGCTACACATCTGACATATGTACATACATATGTATGTACGTCAAGTCTTTGTTGTTATTGTTATTGTTAGTGTTTTTTGGTCATGGGTGCTGATAAGGTCGCCAAACGCCAGCGCCTCAGTGTCACACGCGAGACATCAGGCGATTTCATCTTTCAACTGGCTGATGTGGCGTATACTTAACGTAGCCAAAATGCATTTCTATTTCTATGTATGTACATACAAACATATGTACCTGCTGCTGATCGAGTCGCGTCCTTGTACTATCTATCTATCTATCTGTCAGTCTGTCTTACTGGCTGGCTGCCTGCCTGCCTGGCAGCTTGTCAGAGTGTCAAATCTAAGTGCAGCTCAAATTCTATATGCCATTATAGTGTGCTGTCAAGGGTTTCCCATTTGGGGAGACAGCAACCATCAAATCCATTTGGCATTCGTTCCATGTTGATGCAAATGGCATTACACAAATAATAAATGCATTGGCACACAAACACTTTGATACACTTAAACTGTCCGCATTTTCCAGTGATAATTGAAAGCAACGCGTGTCCAGCTTTTCATCAACTCATAAATGCACTTAACGCACCAGTAAAACAAAAAAAAATAAAAAGCAAAAAATGCATTGTAAACAATGCGATAAACAAACATGTATCAATTGATAACAGAATGCATTAGAGGACCCCATATAAAGCAAGACAAAACAAAAGCAATTGTTAATTCAATTTGACACACACCAAAAATCCAAAACAAAAAACCTTTAAGCGAATTTTGATGGGCAACTGCAGAAAAAAAGCAAAACAAATATACAAAAGCACTTCAGAAGTGTCAAGTGGGCGTGGCAGCAAAGCGAAGAGCGGCAAACAACAGGGAATACATAGTATAATGGAAGAAGGGAAGCGGATAAAGGGAAGAAGTAAATGCATAACAAGGGAAAAATCAAAGATGATGGGCTGCTTCCCAATATGTTGCCAACTGGCAAAGAGGAGCACACAAAAAAGCTCGCGTCAAGTCCAAGGTTAACTGCCAGATACCCTGTAACAGGTGAAAACTAGCACTGATCATTCAATTACACTGAATAACAAAGATCAATACTCAAAATTAATTGAATACATTTGAATGTTTTCTAATTAAATTAAATCTAAATTGTGCATCAATTTAATAAACTTATATTGCTTTAGCTTTTTTATATTTATATTTTACTTATGCTTAATGCAAAACATGATAAATTGGTGCAAACATTTACCGAAATTATAAAAATAAGAGAAAGAGGCAATTCTTAAAAAACTTGATAATTATCAAAGCAAGAATTGTTAGCTAAATTTAAAGGGAAACGAAAATACCATTGATAAACAGTCAACATTTGTGTACATCGAATTCATCAAGGATCTCATATTAATCTGAATAAGTCCAACGATCTCAGCATTTATAGTAGTTAGAGCTAGAAATAATTATAAATATAATACCAATATATAATAAATTTTTAAGTTTATTTTACACTTAGTTTTAACAACAAAATATTTATTTTTTCTCAATAAATAAACAATTCGCAATGTGTATGGTCTATGAAAACCTATATACCCAACATGCTTCAATTACCTCGTCTAAAAGCGTTGATGGAATTGCATTTTGGAGCAACAATTTATTCGTGTGAGATAGAGCGAAAACCATGACTGTGTGGGTGTGTATGCATATGTGGGTTTCTGGGTGTGGTGTGCTGGGTGTGTGTAATCCTTTGCCGCCTCCACATGGCGCTAACCAACGGGTTTAGTGTGCAGTCCAATGGAGCGTAAGGAGCGGAAATACGGTTGACGTGAGCGGAAATGATGTTACCTGTTACCAGCTCTTGGTCTATGTGCCCCAATGTGTGTCAGTCCGTGCCTCAGTCCGTCAGCTAGTCAATCTCATAAGTCACCCCCATTCGCAGCAACCTTATTAGCAACATTGCAAATCATAACTTTGCGTTGCATACTTTTAAGCGCATTCACATACTTGTTAATCCCAAGTCTTAAAAAACGTGCTCACGTTGCGCTTATCTAAGCATTAAACTCAGATGAATCTTCAGACTCAAACATCATATAATCTTTTATCATTTACTGTCCATTATTCTCGTGTTTAGTAGCTGTTGAACAACTAAGAAAGTTGTTTTCGTTTTTTCCTTTTAATTATTTCCCAAAATATACTTTATCTATATTTGCTACATGTGAGGCCAATCGCTCTCACTTCATTTGATATCTTCTGGTATACTTAAGAATACTATACGAATTGTCATATATCCTTGTATCTATTTTTAACCCAGGACAAATTAATATACAAATTAAAGTTGAAGTTCAAGTTTCAAAATTACAATTTATAAGTCGTTTTTCTTATATTTAAACATAAAGCGAAAATTATTTGATATTCAGCACTTTTTCTATCAGGGATTGCCATTTGTTAGGGTTCCCTATGCCAGAGATTTGTGGCCTTTTGACTGCCATTGTGGCTGTCATTGTCCTGGCATTGTCTCTAGGTCTATGGCATTGCTCTCGCTTTACACACCAGCATAGACACACACACACACACACACACACACAAACAGACGGAGAGACAGAAATGGCAGCTCATTATCCTTGACAGTGTGGAACAATGCTTTAAAATTGATTTTCCGCTTTATTTTTCTTTGGATTATTATACTTTAACATATGTATTAGTATTTATGTATCTATGTATGTGTTCATGTGTGTCAACTGTATGTGTGTTTTGTTTGATTGTTTGACAGTGTGCGTTTATAATTTTTTAGCTTTATTGTGTTAACGTTCGTGTCATGCATTCTTTTGTTAGTATTTGTATTTGTGCTCGACTGACTGTTTATTGACTTGACGCTGGCCTCTGTACAGTTTCTTTAATAACTGTTTTGACAAAGAGCAGAAATTCACTTGTTTGTTTTTTACATTACAAAAATAATTTAGCTCAAGAATCTTAATCTTAATCAATAAAATTTAAAAAATTTTACATATGTCTGTTTAATATATAACAAGAAAAATCTTTATTTTGTCCAAACAATTATTTGACCAACTATTTATATATGCATAGTATATGTAGTTGACGGTAGTGTACCTGTTAGCATGTGGAGGCAGCTTGTCCCTCCAAATGGAGGACAACTGTTGGCACCGAGATGTCCTTTCATTGGGCATGCAAGTGGCATGGCAAAACAGCGTCGCTGTCCTCAATGTCCTCGACAGTGTTGCCGTGCGACAATCGTTGGATTTTTAGCTTACTTGCTGCGTCTATGTGTGTGCTTGTGTGTGCTTGTGTGTGTGTGTGTGTGTTTGTGTGTGTATCTGTGTGAGCCGCTTGTCTTTTGACTTGATTACATTTCATTTTATAATACATTTTTGCCTCTGCATCCACATTTCTCCATTTCCCCACCTGATCCCCACCTGTCATCATTACGTAGTATTATTATATTGTACCGTTAGCATTGCTCCTGCTGCCATTCTACGCTTTCATTCTTCTCTTCTTCATTGTTGGTATTCCCTCTGTTCTCGACATTCCTCTTGTTGTTGTACATTTCGCCATGCCAACTGCTTTCGTTTTGGAATTTTCCTTTTCATTCTTGTATTTTTTTTATTTTTATTTTTTTTTTTTTTTGTCGGCCATCTTTGTGCATTTCCAATGCGACACGCCCCCTCCTTCAGTCTGACCCCGTAGTACACGTTGTTGACCCAGTCTTGGGCTCAGGTTCATGCTTATTTCATGTTTGGGTCAATCGTTTGCCTCAATTTGTGGTCTTAAGACATCGGCTGTTTCATCTTTTGTACTTCGGCTTTTTCTGAGTTTTCCTTTTCGTTCGTTAAATGCATTTCCCTTTTGATTGCCTTCAACACGTTGTCAATTTGTCAATAGCCGACCACAGCACGATTGGAAGTCCCGGCTTCAATTACAACAAGTAAGATCGCGATTTTCGAGGGCCCGACTATAAGATACCTGTTACTCTCTTTAAGCAAACATTTATTCATTGTGACTATTTTTAAAATCAAGGATAAAAACAAAAATTACAGAAAATACACTACAAATATATATATAGTAGAACTACAATCAAAATGTTTTCTCTGTTTGTAAAAGTGTTTAGTTCTTATTGTATTTTGTAGGTCCTAAATTAAGGCTTTTGTCTCAAAACTCACAATGTTTGTCTAAAAATTGTGTCGAGAACCAACAAATGTGTTTATTAATGTAGATCTGTGAGTACCAATAAATTGTGACTACAATAAATTCTGTTTCTCTAGCTCGTATAACCGCTAAGATCCGCTAAAACATGGTTAATAGTTTTAATTTTATTTATTTCTATGTACTCTAATAAAAAAAAAGTTCTAAAATCAAGATTTTGGTCTCAGAACTAAGATTTTTGGTCTAAAAAACGTGTAAAGAACATAAAATTGATGATAAAAAATTTGTATTCTTATATGCAGCTGTTAAGATTTTTTAGATTAATAATCTTAGTTTTAGTAATTTGGTCTTAAAATAATCTTATTTTAAGATTAGTGTATATAATAACTTTTAAATTTGCAATACAATACTTATTGCATAAATCACTAAAATTCAATTGTGAAGTAAAATTATTAACATAAATGAAAAGGATATATGTAAACCTACATGCTACCCAAATTAAAACATGATTGATTGTTACAAATCTTTATAATGATTTATTAATTTTTTTTTACCCACATAGCAACGAATACAATATACCCTCTTATTTAAGAAGTAACGAGTATAAAAATTGTACTGCCATTTGTCCACTTAGTGGCACTAGAGGCTTTAACTGCCGCCAACCACAGTCGAATATCTCTTTGTGTGCGTGTGTGCGAGTGTGCGTGAGTGTGTTAGTCAGCATATATGCATATATGTACGAGCATATTCATTAAAAATGTAAGCACTTATTTACACTTTGGGCGTCGCTGTGACGCACTTAGAGAACTGGAAGCAACTGCGGCAGCTGACACGGCCATTGCCTTTGACCTGTGCCCCTTGTTGTTGCCTCAGCATTGTGGATGTGGCCTCCAGCGAGGACACCACCAATAGCAGTGGCAACAGCAGCGCAAACACTTCATTGTCCTTTATGCTTCGGATGTCCTTGCATTTGCAGTCTAGGCGCCAAAGCAACCGCACTGACCACAAGGTCCTCCTCCCATGTTCCTAGTTCAATTCCAAGTCCACTGTCCACTGTCCACTGTGTATGTACTCGCTTCACTCAACACTCAACACTCCGCTTTCACATCTGGTCAGCTAATCATATTTGTGGGCTTGGACTGTGAAGGGTGGTTCAGTGGCTCAGAGTTAACTTTGTTTTTGGCAATTGCTTTGCCTTATTGACGTGTCGGTTGCTTTGAACTATGTTGGCTTTGTATGTCAATCAAGTTGATTTTCTTGCTTTCAAGCTACCAATCATAGTTTCTCCTTATTGTTCTATCAAATGCCGTTTGCACACGTAGAATGATCATTTTAACTTTTTCACTATCAAAATTCAGTTCAGTTTCTCGTTGCAATTCGTTTGAATAAAATTTCCAAATCGTTCGTACTCGTTATATTTGATTTCCTTAACTTGACTAAAGTTACTCGCTGCCTTTAATTTCCTTATTCGCATTCAAAACTAATCATTCATTTGCTTTTTACATATTTTTCAGTTTACTCCTACTCGTTATAGTTACTCGTTACATGCCTTACTCGTTACTCGTTGCCTTCAATAACTGTTTTCACTTTTCAAATTACTTTTTCGTTAATTCAGATTCTCGCAAATATTTGTACTTGTTTCTTACAGTAACATTTTTATTTTTCGCTGATTTTCGTTACATTCAATTTACTAAAGTGAAAGTTTCTCGTTAATTCACTGTTAACTTTAATTCGTTAGCTTGTACTCATCACTCGTCAAAATTAATCCATATTTGATATTTTTTCACACTCGTTTATTCCGTCTGCTCACTCGCTGTTCCCAACGTTTATCTGGAATTCGCTTGTTTAGTTATCGTATTTCTTCTGCGATTATATCGTGTTTCTACTTTCTCAACATTTCTTTTTGCCTTATACTCTATTTAGGTCTCTGCTTTATTTGTGCTTGTATTTTTGGCTCTCCGATAAGTGAAGTTGTTTTTGGTCGTTTTTGGCTGTTATTTATTTAAATTGAATCTTTACCCAATGCCGTAATTATTTCGACTATTCGTCTAGGGCATAACCCCATTTTTATTCCAAAGTCTAGGCAATGTTCTTGTGGTCACTTAAATCAATTAAATATGGTACAAATATATATAGATTGCTTCAATTCAATTTCAAAAACCTAATACTTGTATATGAAAGTAAAATATATTTTATTTGTATATTTTGTTTTGAATTGTATTATACAATAATTATAGACTTTCCATTCTGCAAATTTCGTTGCTCAACAATTTGCGAAATATGTAGAAAGGCCGAGTGTGCAAATGTTAAATGCCTTTTGACTGGGCCAAGATTTGCCGTTATCTAATAATATTGTTAATATCATACTTTAATTGCTATTGTTGTTCTTGTTGCTTTTGTTGCTGTACTGATTGTTGTCTAATAGCATTCAACGACAATGAGTTGTCACAAACAAAAATCGACGCATTTAGTACAATTAAATTGTACTATGAAAATTCCATAATGCAACAACAAGAGCAACAACAATGGCAACAGACGAATCATCATTAACAACAGCGCCAGCAAATCAATTAGACACAACAACAACAACAAAACGAACAACAGCGACGACAACAACAACAACAACAACAATGTGCAAATTTTACACGTGTTTTATAATATGATGGGGTTGCTCGGAGGGGTCAACAGCGAGACTGAAACTGAGCTTTGAGTAAAAGCTGAAACATGAATACTCATATTCACACTCACACTCACACCCATTATTCATAACACTTTATACTAATGATTGTTGATAGCTGTTGATAGCAACAAATAAATAAATAAATATACTCACACTTTTCTAATTGAAATTGACATGTGAATAAAGTTGAGAGTCCGCTCCATCATTAGAAAACTAGAAATGAAATTAGTATAGATTTCAACTCATTTGATTTCATTAATATAATTATCATTCTGCAATACACCTTAATTTAAATAAATATTAAATATATATACCTATTTTAATAAATACTTAATATTTAAATATTAATCTGAACAATAGAAAAAACGAAACTGAATGAAAGTTGAAGCTTAAATAAAGTTTCTTTTAAAAAAATTAATAACAAACAATTTTATTACTTTTGTACAATTTAATAAATTTTAAAAATAAATAATTTATTACATGTCAAATCTCTTAAATAAAATTTGTCTCACACATCGAAAAATATATTTCAAAAAAATAATATAAAAAAACAAATGAAGTCGTAATCGAATCATAATACAAATGTATACATTGAGTCAAGCTGCAAATCAGTGCTCGAATCAGTTATTCAAATGAATACAAATTGCATTCAGAGGTAGTTTGTAAGACAGTCAGCGACAATCCTTTGAGCTGAAACTCAATTCAGATTTATTCACTTGGCGATGCGAGTGCATTCATTAGCATCTCGGGTTCAAGTTCAAGGTATTTCGAGTGCACTACTCACTGCCAAACAAAAATAAAGAAGTGAAAAAAAAATTCTTAGTGCTTAAGAGGCCGCCAAGCGTTGGGCGGCATCTTATCTTATCAGTAACTGTTGAAATATGTTAACCAAGCGGCAAAAAAAAAATTCTAAAAATACAACAAACATTTTGCAGAGAGACCACCTCTCCAGAAGATAGAGAGGAAGAGGGAAAAAAGCTAAGGAAATTGCGCAAAAAATAAAAATAAAAAAATTATGTTAAGTATGGAAATTGTGATCCTGTTGCTGTTGTGGCATTGCTACTAATCGTCAGCTCAATTCTCCTCTGTCTCTGTCTCTCTCTCTCTTTGTTTACCTGTCTCGCTCAGCTTGTGTTGCTATCTATTCTATCTATCTATCTATCTCACCTGCCTGGCCTTATCAGGCTACCCGATAAGCTGCCTAGTTTTGCACATTGTTGCTGTTGTTGTTGCTGTTGCTGTCAGCTGTTTTTTAATGCAGGCAACAACAACGACAGGGCAAAGCTAGCGACGGCATCGACACCGACGTTCCATTGTCGTTGTTGTCGGCGTTGTTGTCGGCGTTGTTGTCGTCGTTGTCGTCGGCGTTGTCGTCAGTTTCGGTACAAAAAATTCAAATCAGTTCCCGTCGCATCAACGGCAACATCGAGAGTTTAAAACGTCGAGTGCGCTCGTTGAACCTTTTCTGAATAATAGTTGTTGTCCAGTGTTCGTGTGTGTGTGTGTGTGTGTGTGTGTGCATGTTGTTGGCGCTGCTTTAAATTATAATAAATCAAATCAAAGCCCAGCACAAGCTACAACAATTATTCGTCGCGTATTTTTGGCAACAATTTCTTCAATTTTTTATATATGTAGTTTATCGACTTTGTTGTCGTTGTTGCGTTTGTGTTCCTCTCTCTGATTTTTGCAAAACAAATTTACAATGTTAAATTCCTAAACAGACGTTGTGACTCTGTTGTTTTTCGTTTGAAATTTATTGAAACAAAAATGTTGCCCGCATATTTATGGCATGTTTTGGGTACGTACGAGAGCATTTTAAATTTAATACAATTGCCCCCAGAATTATTACCAGTGCAGCACCGCAGCACCACAGCACCGCTAGTTCCCGCTGCATTGTAATTTTCGATTTTTAATTGCACTCGTCGATTTTTATGGAACAACTAGAATCGTGAAATTGTGTTTTTAAATATACATTTAAAAGAAAAATAAATACGAGTAAATACCATGTATTTATTGTGTACTGCATAACGAATGAGAGAGAGGGGAGTAGAGTGCAGAAAGAGACAGGCAGAGAGAAAGAGTGAGAGAGAAGGAGTTGGTTTGCAAAAAAAATAAAGGATTTAATATTCAAGCCGCAGCATGAAAAGCCAAACAACAACTAAAAAAGAAATCAAAAGCACAAAAATTGAAAAGCGGAATATGAAAAAATGAAATTGAAAAGTGAAAGCGAAAACGAAAACAAAAACAAAAAGTGGCAAAGGCAACATAGACAAAGATGGCATTAAATCTGCAATTGTTGCCAGGCAGCAAGTCATTAACAAAGAAAAAAAAAGAACTGCAAAAACAAAATCCAAAAAATTCCTCACAGTTGTAATTTTGCTTGTGTGTGTGTGTGTGTGTGTTAGTGTGTTTGCAATTATTCGCGGTCAAAGTTTTAATGTAAATATTATTATTTGCCACAGTTGCTATTTTTAGACGAGATTATTAGCAGCCTTCAATGAAGCGCGCTTCGAAAACTTGAATAAACTTTTTTTTATGATTCAGTTAGCAACTTTCCGACGAATTCTTTATATAAACTCACACCCGCACATGTGTGCCTGTAAGTACGTCTTTTTGTGTGTGTGTGTGTTTGTAATGCCGGCCGCTTCAACGGGTCGTATACTTGATTTGATTAAGTAGAAACTTTTACAGTGACGTCGCGACGTCGTTGCATTTTTAATTTGCCTTTGATTTTTATTTTGCTTTCGTTGTCGTTTTATAATTTGTTTTTTTTTTTTTTTTCTTGCTGGCTTCTGCTGTGCGATAAGATTAGGCTGAACTCTAAATAAATCAAATTTCAAATCAAATCCAAACTGTCGCGTGACTTGCAACGCAATTTTCTTTTGATCAACTGGTTTTTTTAAGTGGTCACTTGAGGCACACGCGCCGTATGCGCAATGTCGCATCACTTGTTGCTTAGACAGCCAGACAGACAGACAGACGGACAGACAGACAGGGACAAAGACAAAGAAAGAAACAGAGGCAGGGACATTGAGACAGTTGGTTGGGCAGACTGAACACTGACCCAGTTAACAAATGGCAAATGGCAAATGTCGAAGGCACGTCCTCGACCGCGGCCTTGTCCTTTTCGTCCTTTCGTTTGAGTCCTCGCACTTTGCTGCATACTTTGCGGCGCCATTTGCCTTCTATCCCACTCACAGCATTCATTTGTACACGTATATGTCTTTCAATTTGTCTAGGCCATGAAATATTCGTAGCACTAACTAATCTTTCTGCATTTTATTATTGTTTTTTTGCTTATTGCAGTCGCGTCGTCAGTCGGTCAGCTTTACAGCCATGCCGCCGGGCGTTCTAGTCAACGATAGCCGGGCCAATTCCACCGATGACATACAAATCGCCCTGGCGCCCCACATCCAAACCTATCTAAGTCAAACCGGAAGGCGGCACTCCTGCTGCAGCGTCATGCTGCCAGTGGCCTTTGAGCGTGCCGCCGCCAAATCATGGCTGGATCCCAAGTTCGATTCACCCGTTCTCGAGGAGCAGTTCCAGGCCAGCGTCTTTCCCCACATACGCATGCGATACAGGTGAGTGAAGTATTCGACATTCATTCGGTATTCGGTATTCGGTATTTGGCATTTGGCATTTGACATTCGGTATCCGGCATATACGTATATAAATGAGTGAGTGCTCAAGTGAGTGTTTTATTTTTGAATGCGCAATTAGCACAGCAATTAAATCGGAGTGCTTGGAGCGCGTTAAAAATTGTGTCAAATTGTGTAGAATTAATTGAGCTTCAAGCTCTCAGTCCGACTAAATTGTTATAATTAAAACTTTAATGCGCTTTCTCTGTTGCTTGCATCAAAATGCTGGCAAATATGAAAAACAATGACAAATCGTACGCTTAGTTATTCAGCTTAAAGCTTTAATGCACTATGAAAGCTGTTTTACTCAAAAGAGGAAATAATAGCAATAATCATTAGCATCAAAATGCTGGCAAATATGAAAAACAATGACAATTCGTACGCTTATTTATTCAGCTTAAAGCTTTAATGCACTTTGAAAGCTGTTTTACTCAAAAGAGGAAATAATAGCAATAATCATTAGTAGTTACGCTCAAAGCTTTACACGCAGTTACTTGTTGTAAGAATTCAAGTTTTAATGTGCTTTCTTTGCAGCTTATTTTTTTTTGAATGGAAAAGTAAACTTCGAAAGCCAGGGAAAAATTGCAACCCAAGCACAGCTGAGTTTCAAGTGTTTAGTTGCATTAATTTAAATACATTAAATACAGCTTTAATGAGCTTTTAATGCTGTACTTGTAGCTTTCCAGGAAACCGTTGAAATTGTTAACCGTAACTGAAACGCTAAACAAAACAACACTTTTTTATTACACCGAAATCGAAATAACCGATTAATAACCGATTCATGTATAGCGTTTACTTTCGGTTGGGATTAAGCATTAAATTCAATTATGTTGCTAAGGTGTAAGTTTGCTTGTTGTATAAGTCACTGCGTTAGAATCTTTATTGTCTGCGTTTTTCTTTGTAAACTAAATATAGAACTAAATAGAATTGAAACGAACGAAGTTATCAATAATATTGGAGTTAAGATTGTCATAATTGAGTCTTCTACTAAATAAATTATTTCGGATGCAATTTGAATTCATTGCAAACGGTCTGACAAAGACTTTTCACAAAACATTATCTCAAATTCACAATAAGAACACATTTCATATTGACGTGAAGCAAAAGGTCGTAAGGAAATTCCAAGAAAATAAAAGATTAAGGATAGAATTTAATGGATTAATTTTGCATTTCTTGTACAATAAATACTTGAAGAACATGCCGAACGGATTGAAGAATTGAGCTTGAACTTGACAATTAATTAAGCTCGTTCATTTTTATGATATCTTGTTATAAAATATATATGAAATTTCAATGTGGGAGTATTCCTAATAAATATTAGTATAAGTAAGATCTGATTGGTCTTTTAGTTTGAGAAACTTTTGTTTAATACGAGCTTTAAAACAATTCTGTTGAATTTGACAAACAAATCATGAAGTTGTCCCGCAGTCCGCAGTCCGCCGTAGTCTTCAGGCAGATCCGCAATATGCATAACCAGCTGCGAGTTCAACTTTCGCACGTGCATGCAATCAACGCGACGCCCAAAAAGGGCAACCAATGAAGCAGGAGAGCGACGGCGAGTGGAGAGGTGAGAGGTGAGGGAAGGGGTAATGCCACATGCCACATGCCGCACGAGCCTGACTGTTTGCCTCGTTTGGCTGTTTGGATGGGTGAAAGAGGCAAATTAGTTGAGAACTGCGCTGGATGGCAAAATTGCTGCCATAAATGGCCGCTTGGCGTGCTTGGGACAAGCTAGTTGCCAGTTGCTTGGTTTGTTTGTTTGGTTTGGGTCAGGATTGGGTTTGGGTTTGGCTTTGGCTCGGCTACCATTGCAGGTCAATGCCATTTGGCGAGGACTTGGCCAAGGGAATGGGAACCGCAATTGCAACCAAAAATGCCTCCCAGCCGGCAAATCGATTGAATCAGTCTCTCAGTGCAAACTCGGTCACATTTCTACAAAAAATTTCCCTTTCACATTAATATAAAAAAAAAAAAAGAAAATTCTCATTGAATCAGCGGGTATGTCTCTGATCCTTTTGGCCACATTCACAGTCATTGTCCTGCTGCGTACGTGCAGTGAAGGCTCCGCTAACCTAGACCACGTGCTGCTCGAAAATCTTTGGCTATTTCTCCTCTTCCGTCTGCTGAATCGTTTACATTTTGTGGCAAGAATGCGACGTCGCCTGCGGCACAGTCTCTATCTACACTCTCTATCACGTCGCCTTGCTCTCGTTGCACTGAGCGTCATCCTAAGTCTGTTCTTCGGTTGCACCACCAAGCACTATAACCACCCCAGGATGCCCCTAAGCTCCTTCAACTGGCTCAACCAGGAGCAGCTGCTGCAACGGACCGAGTGTCAGATAATAGAATATAATTATTTCAAACGTCGTGGCGCTGTCAGGTCGCTTATCACATTCAACGATTGTCCCTGGAGCAACTGGAATTCCATGCTGATGGACACGACTCAGGCCCAGAAGTCAATCTGATAGTCTGTTACCTGTTTGCTAAATGTGAATAAACAAATTAATTGTGTATTTTCTTATCATTCTAAACAATAATTGGTGCATATTTATTAAAAAATATCACGAATTGCTTGGGTTGAACTTTCATTTTCAATTTGTTTTCTAAAGTCATGCATAAATTTTCATTTTTTTTTATAGATTACTTATCAAATGTTAAAAATTGAAAAGCAAAAATCAAGCAAACAGAAGTTTTGCAGCAAAATCTAAGTTTGTTACTTCTATTTATGTATAAATTGAGTCGAATTTATTTGGAAATACCTATGAGAAGTTCTCTTTTAGAAATTTCACGAAATTATTTCAAAGCAAATGATTCGATTTGGTAAAGTCTTAAGTCAAGTTTCGTAGAACTCTTAGTGAAGAATTATTCTAAGTCCTTTTAAAATTAGTCAAAGCAAGTCTATTGGATTTGTCAAATTTGCTAAAATTAAATTAAATATAGAAAAAATAGGAGATCGAATTTGGATGTGTCAAGTTGAAGAAACTAGGATATGGATATGCATAAGAATTCTAAGAAATCGAATATGTGTCCTATTAAAAGTCAATCAGCTTAATTAGCTAATGAGCGAAGTTATTTAAAGGAAATATTTTTCGCTCAATTTCCTGCGATTTTCGCATTATTTGCTGCACAATGAACTAAGAAATTTGCTGGATGTCTGGAACTTTGTCCTACACTGCACAATTTTTGTCGTTAATTTGACTAGTTTTGTGGCTTTACCTCCACGAGAGTAGTTAAGTTTCCAGTTTCTCTTCCCATTCCCACAATTCTTCTATGTATCTGGTGGAACCACCTTGTCACCTGGTCTGGAGTGTTGCAATCTGTTTAATGATGTTGCAAAAAGCAACGGCAATGGTGAATGAGTTCATCGTGTTACAGTTTTCCCCCTTGAACATTTGTCCTGCGGCCCTTAGCTGTCCCTGTTAGTTGCCCTTCCTTTAGATTCTAGACTTTTAAATGGGTCACACTAATTAGTATAAATGTCCTGCCAGCCTGAGTTGCCTGCCCTCATCAAATGTGGCATAAACGGAGCATTAGCTACCAGGAAAACTAGTCATCTCTTTTGAATTTACTGAGCTACTTTACTCTATGGATCGGTTATTTCCTTCTCCTTAGGCAATTTCCATTTCTACCAGCTTAGATCTCAAAAATCTAGCAAAAGATTGGTGCATTCACTTAAACTTCTTTTGAAAAGAAACTAACTAAAGATTTCACTTTGCTTACACTAGGTTCAACCAGCTTATATATTTTACAGAACCAATTTTTATACCAGTTACTTACTATAAAAACTAAGCAACAGGGTATATTGTATTCGTTGAAATGTGTGTAACAGTGAAGGAGTCATCTCCGACCCCATAAAGTATATATATCAAGGCTGCAAAGCTCCAAAATTTTGTTAAGGGTTCGGTTCGGTTCGGCGGTTCGAGCCATAGAGCAAGACATCGGTTCGGTTCGCGAATTGGTTTATATACCCCCTGAACCCAAGGCTTGGGTCCTTGAATCCTTGGTTCAATTTCATAAAAAAAAAATATTTGTATTGTTTTACATTTTTTTCTAAATTTTGTACCAATAAAATATTTTTTTTTTTAAAGTAATCAAATTTTTGATTATAATTTAAATTTATTTGAAGATTTAAATATGGCTTATTTTAATCCGAAGTCTCAAATAATGGCGTAATATTATGAAACCATATTAATTTTTATTTTCGAACCGAACCTTTTATTTTTGAGAATGCGGTTCATTTTAGGTTCGGGTTCGCAAAGTAAATAACTTCAAGGGTTCGGTTCATGATCTGGTTCAGGCTGCTTATAAACCCGAACTGAACCGGTTCTACTAGGTTCGGTTCTGAACCGGTTTGCAGCCTTGGTATATAGATTCCTGATCAGCATTAACAGCAGACTCGATATAGCCATGCCCGTTTGTCGGTCCGACGGTCTGTCCGCTCGTATGAGCGCCTAGATCTCAGAGATTCTAAGAGCTAGAGCAACCAAAATTGCCACACAGACTTCTATAAATCTCACGCGGATTAAGTTTGCTTATATATAATTTATATCTATCTATAATTAATATCTATCAGACTTTTGTGAAGGCCACGGATTTTACAAAAATGTAAAATATATGCTTACGTCCGAAAATATCGCATACAAAAATCAAAACACACCCACAGTTTTTAAAATAGAATTTTTTGTTATGGTAAAAACTCCCTTTAAATGAATTCAATCATATTTATCACTTAATCGCATCCCATCAACTAATATTCTTTCTTTTGTTTGATTTACAGATTCACATTGTCGTACATTTTACTGTGCTCCGTTGTGTGGTGTCTGTATTTTGTGATCGACGGTGGATCAGAGGACTTCTGGCGTCCCATATCGACATCGTTCTCGATGATGTCGCTGGTCACAATAATGGCCATGTGCTTCACACATTGGGATCTGTACAAGCAGCACAGGACACTGACATCGGCGTTGACGGCGCTAATCCTGTGCAGCGCCTCGTTGGCGTTTCTAACGTACACGGGAAGGGCGTTTAGTCCTTTGGGTCACTTTGCCATTTGCCTGGAGATTGTACTGCTGATCTATACGGCATTGCCCATGCCACTCTGGCTGGGAGCGATCATTGCCATCTGTTATTCCATAGCCTTTGAGCTTGTCTCCCACATGGTCATTGTGGTCAGTGCCGTTCACGGAGCAGCTGGAGCTGGTAATCCGGGAACGGATGGCGCAGCAACTGCTGAAGGAAGTGTGGGAGGATCAAGTGGCAGCGATCCCAGTCATAAGATACTCATGCTACGAATTATGGCACATCTGAGCGTCCATCTGGTTGGAGTTCATGTGCTGGTCATGAATCTGGTGCGCATGCGTGGCACCTTCATGAAGGTCGGCCAGAATCTGCTCGTGCGACGTCAACTGGAGATGGAGAAGCAGTTGAAGGAGAAGATGATACACTCGGTGATGCCACCCAAGGTCGCTACCATGCTCCTCAACGAGGGCGGCAGCGGTATCGATCCCAATCAGCCACCGGAATCGCATTACATGCGTCCGCGTGCCTCGCACGATGTCAAGTCCCTGTTCCGGCCATTCCACATGCACAGCATGGAGAACGTGAGCATTCTGTTTGCGGATATTGTCGGATTCACTCGCATGTCATCCACAAAGACCGCTGAGCAACTCGTCGAGATACTCAACGATCTCTTCGAGCGTTTCGATGATCTCTGCACCCTCAGCGGCTGCGAGAAAATCTCCACTCTTGGCGATTGCTACTACTGCGTCTCCGGCTGCCCCGAGCCCCGGGCCGATCATGCCATCTGCTGTGTCGAAATGGGACTCGGCATGATCGATGCCATGCGCTGCTTCGATGCCCAGCGCCATGAGGGCGTCAAAATGCGTGTCGGCGTCCACACTGGCACCGTCCTCTGTGGCATCGTCGGCACTCGGCGGGTCAAGTTCGATGTGTGGAGCAACGATGTCAGCCTGGCCAACAAGTGAGTAACAGGACCCCTTTTACTACCTTCTACACTGATACACAAAAAATGTTCTAAAACCAAGATTTTGATCTCAGAACTAAAATTTTTGGTCTTAAAAATGCGTCGAGAGCATAAAATTCTAAAATTAAGAGAACACATCTTGGTTTTAAGAACATTTTAAATAGGACCAAATTCTTATTTTTAAAAAAATGTTCTTAAAATTGAAATCAAAAAATTAAATAAATAAAAAAAATTTTTTTTTTATATTTTTTAAATAAATAAAAAAAAATTTTTTTTTTTATATTTTTTATTTTTTTTAATTTTGATTTATTTACATTTTATTCTGGCTAAGTAATTTTATAAATGCTTATTTAATTTGTCACGAGTGGGATTCGAACCGCCGCCCACTGCTTCACAACTGAAGCGGCCTCTCTAACCAGAGCGCCACGAAGCCATCATTTTTTTGATGCGAAATAGTACCTATTTAAACTTTCCTTACAATTTAAGAATTTTATTCATATATTAAGATTTTAAGATTTTTTAGATTAATAATCTTAGTTTCAGTTTTTTTTGTCTTAAAATAATTGTATTTTAAGAAAAAAATATTTAAAATGAATATTCTTGATTTTAGAAGTTAGTTTTTTTTTCTTTGTACTAGTTGTACTACCCCAAATTCTAGTAAATTCTTCCTTAACTAATATCATCTTAGCCTGTGAGAGCTTTGTTTTTCCAAACAGTGTACGAATTACTTGCATATCTTCCACTATTGTCTTGTGATTTTAATAATACTTTAATGATATAGTTTTTAAGTTATTATCTAGAATACCTAGATAGGTAGAGGGTGAGAAAAAAAGAGGGAGTGTATACAGTTCCATGCAAATATCATTACTATGCAATATTATTCCACTTGCTATACTTACTACTATGCCCTATCCCACTATTAAGTACTGAAACCAAGGCTTCAAACCTCCAAAATTTTGTTAAAGGTTCGGTTCGGTTCGGCGGCTCGAACCATGGAGCAAGACATCGTTTCGGTTCGCGAATTGGTTTTTATACATCCTGAACCCAAAATTTGGGTTCGAACCTTGGTTCAATTTCATACAACAAAATATTTGTTAAATATTTTTTTCTACATTCTGAAAAAATAAATTTTTTTTTTAAAGAAATCGAAATTTGATGTTAATTGAAATTTATTTGAAGATTTAAATATGACTTATTTTAATCCGACGTCTCAACTAATTTCGTAATATTAGAAAACCATAAAATGTATGTAATTATTTTTTTTGCAACCGAACCATTTATTTTAGAAAGCTGTTCGGCTTAGGTTCGGGTTTGCGAAGTAAATATTTTCAAGAGTCCGGTTCATGATCCGGTTCAAGCTGCTTAAAAACCCGAACCGAACCAGTTCTACGAGGTTCGGTTCAGAACCGTTTTGCAGCCTTTACTTACACCCCTTTTGTAGTCGATATCCCGCATTTAGGTATTCCCAGTTGCATCTTTACAACTTTCATTAAATGTGAGAGTTTTTTTCAGTGCAAAAAGTAATTGGAACATTCAGAATTTAAGTACATTAAGCTCTCAACATAATCTCCTTTTAAAGCAATGCTCTTCATTGAACGGTCCCTACAAATGTTTCATGTCATACAAAAGGTAGGATTCTCAAATAGATATACGTTAAAAAAAAAACCCCTCATTTGACGGAAACATAGTCTGTATGTAACACTTGTAGATTTCCAAATCTATAATATATCTTTTATGTAGTACAGATAAGCATATGAGTACTATAGCTATGGCTGTTTTAAGTTTTAAAGCAACATAATCGCCTAAAAGTATGCAGTAATTTTTTCTTAACTTAAATTATTCTATGCATAAAATTGTGTATCTGATAGATCTGTAAGTTTTTTCTATTTTTCCATTCTTTCGACAGAATGGAGTCATCGGGCAAACCGGAGCAAGTGCACATCTCGCAGGAGACGTCTAGTTTTCTGGGCGATGCCTACTACCTGGAGGAGGGCGAGGAGGTTTTTGGTGAGTAGAGAATAGAGCTGGTGCTTCTACTTGTTTATATAAATTATAAATTTAAATTCCTTTAATGACTCTGTCACTCTTTCATCCCTCAGGTCATCGCACCTACTTTGTGGTGGGTCGTCGTCGAGATGTGTCGCGTGCCAATAGCTTAAGTCCCAGCATGGCGGCCACAGCGACCGGAGGCAGTTCCTTGTTGTTGCCAGGAGCACATGGAGCATTCGCATCGTTGTCGCAGAGTGCCACCAACATATCGGTGGTGCAACCGCATGTGCCACCAGCATCGCCAGTGGGTCAGCTCTCCAATTCGCTGAAATCATCGCCTGTGCTCTCAATGCGACCGCGTCTCACCTCGCTGAGCATGAAGCTGCGCAAGAAATCGCAGACGCAGACGCATTCGCATAGCCGGGACAGGGATCTGGAACGTGGCATCCTGCATCCAGTGGCCACTGGCATACCACCGGTGATTGTGGTGCGTGAGAGGCCCAAGATAATCATCACAACCAAGTCATTGCCGGGCAGCCTGGACTCGGATGAGCAGCCGGTAACGGTTGTGGAGCAGGATACGACACCGCCACCGTCGGCAGCAGCTCAATCCGAGACACGCTCCAAGCTGAAGCTCAAGATGTGGAAGATGCCACGCTTCTTGAAGCTCACCAGTCGCAAGGATAAGGATAGGGAAAAGGAAAAGGATAAGGACAGGGATGCGGTTGCGGATGCGGATGCGGATAGGGGCAACAGTGTAATGTCAGACAAGGAAGAGGAACGCAATCATTCGAATTCGTTGCCCGTGGCTGGTGATGAGACCTTGGCCTTCATTGAGCCAAGCTCAACTGCTGGCCAGAATGCCCAGCTGGGCAATGGCTGTGGCTATCAACAGCTGCCCGTGCTCGTGGAGACCACGTGCAGCACACGGCTGAACAGCAATCAAATGCTGGACATACCCATGTCCCGACCCGTGCTCCATCATGCGGCCACATCGACAGCATTGTCCAGCAGTCTAATGCGTTCCCCGGATGGCAATCAGGCAGCGGGAGCAGCATTAGCTGGAGCTGCAACTGGAGGCAGCTGCTGTTCACCGGGTCAGTATTCCATGTACGATGACATCATCGATGTACGCTCCTACATCAGTCAATCCCGCAGCGACATCTCACCCTTTGGCCGCACCGGCAGCTATCGTTCCCAGTGCGGTCGTCAGTCGCAGGCGACGGCGGCGGCTCAAACCCTTGGCCTGACATCCCTGGAGCAGGCATCCCCCCTGCCACGTCCACGCGCCTCGACGCTCACAACCGGACCGAGCACCAGTGCCAATGCCAATGCCCATGTCAATGTCAATGCCAATGTCAATGCTCTTCCCAGTGGCGCCACCTGTTGCCTGTCCGCACCAGGTACCGTTGTTGGTCCCAGCTCTGGCTCTGGAGCAAGTCACTCACATTCGCGCAACTCGAGCATTTGGCCAGATGGTTTGAGCATCTGCCCATCGGCCACATCTCGCAAGGATTCGGGCATCAAGAGCAACTCGAGACGGAGTTCCATACAGCAACAGATCTATGCATTGAATCAGTCGGCCATTAGTCAGCATCGTGTATCCGGCTATTTTACCAGCTCCACGTCGAGCATCTCGAATCTGGGCGAGGCCGGGGTATTGCCCCCCTTCCCATTGCCGGCTGTTCCGCCGCCTCCAGCTGCCGTGCTGGCCCAACAGCAGTCGGCACAGCTGGTGGATCCTCTGGCCGCTTGTCTGCAGCAGCTGCGCAAGCAGTCCGATCTCCAGCTGATCCGCTGTGTGCGGGACAATGCGAAATCGCAGCGAAGCTATCTGGTGAAGCCACCGTTGCGTCGTTTCAGTCTGTACTTCAAGTCGCGCCAGTTGGAGCGAGATTTCCGTTCCAAGGCGCATCGTTTTGGCAGCGAGCATGAGACGGAGGGACCGCCCACATTGGCCACGCCCCGCTACAACACATACATCGATATATTTGTGGGCATCGCCGTGTATCTGTGCATCTCGGTGTCGCTGTTCCTGATGACCCAGAACACGGTCACGCCCAGCTTCCGCTTGTGGGTGACACTCTTCTCCTGCTTCACGGCCATCCAAGTGTTTGCCCTGTTCCTCTTCACCCGCCAGATGTGTCGCCGTCATGGCACCCGACTCCGCTCCAAGTCGAGCGTCAGCGAGGCGGCCACAAGTGCGGCCAACAGCGATCATGCGACCAGCAGCACGACCAATCCCCAATTGCAGCACTTGCAGCACTTGCAACAGCTGCAACAACAGCAATCGAGGCAGACACAGCAATTTGAATCCTGTGCGGATCGCATCTTTGAGGCCATCTCCAGCTGGTATCCCTGGCACATTTGTTTGGCCATATTGATGGCCATGCCGGTGGTTCTCATCATTGCCAATTTCCTGCTGCTCGACCTCACCCAGCTGGAGGCATTCGAGTATCATTATGGATTCCTCATCTTTGTCTGCATCGTGCACTTTTGCAACTTCACCCAGCTCAACTGTTGGATGCGCAACATTCTTGCCTTTCTGGCCGCCCTCTGTTTCATTGGCATTGCCGTCTCCCAGCTGAGCGTCTACTCCCATCGCTCCGGCACGGATTCCGACTCCGACTCCGATGCGGATGCAAACCGCAGCGCGGCAGCATCATATTTATTTGAGGAAATTAAATGGTTCCACGACTATCATGTGGAGATCTATCTGGATCTGTTGTTGATACTGGTGCTCGTCTGGTTGCTCAATCGGGAGTTCGAGATCGGCTATCGCCTCACCTTCTATGGCAATGCGGTGGCCAATCAGGACAAGGTGCGTGTCCAGAACATGAAGAACCAGGCGGATATGCTGCTGCACAATATCATACCCAAGCATGTGGCGGAGCATCTCAAGAATACGGCCAAATACTCGGAGAATCATCATAATATTGCCATCATCTTTGCCTCCATTGTCAACTTCAATGAGATGTACGACGAGAGCTATTTGGGGGGCAAGGAGTTCCTTCGGGTCCTCAACGAGCTGATCGGTGATTTTGATGAGCTGCTGTCGCATCCCAAGTTTCGGGCTGTCGAGAAGATCAAGACGATTGGATCGACATTTATGGCGGCCAGTGGATTGGATCCATCACATCGCGGCACTGGGGATGAGCACATACATACCCTAATGGAGTTCGCCATCGAGATGCAGCAGGTGGTCAATGAGTTCAACAAGGATCTGCTCGAGTTCAATCTGATCCTGCGCATCGGCATGAATATTGGCGATGTGACAGCCGGCGTAATTGGAACGAGTAAACTCTACTATGACATTTGGGGCGATGCGGTTAATGTTGCCTCTCGCATGGACTCCACTGGTCTACCCAATCGCATCCAAGTGGGCAAGGATTGTCTTCCCTTTCTGGCCGCCTGCTATGAATTCGAGCCACGTGGCAGCGTTTATGTCAAGGGCAAGGATCACATGGAGGTCTTTCTCTACACTGGACGGCGACCACAGCTGGAGGAGCAGCCACTGTCCGAGCAGGAGCAGGAGCAGGAGCTGCAGCCAGAGCCCACTGAGCTGGCGGCTGAGGCACAGGAGGAGCAAGTGCAGCAGCATATAAATGGAATTCAACACATTGATGATGATTTGCAAGCTGACGAAGAAGATGACCAGGATGATGATGAGGATGATGACGATGGTGACCTGCACTCGAGTGAAACAACAACGTTGTTCAAGTCACAGGAATCACTGCATGCCACACACGCCACAAATGGTGGCAGCCACTTTAATTTAGCGAACACAACCGACTCTTAGAGGAGAACAACAGCAACATATTCCAATTAAACTCGATTCTTGGCCGGAAGCACTTGAGAAATGGTTTCAAAATTGCATTTAATGACAGACCAACAACATCAGTTAAAGCCAGGAATGCGAGGGGTGCCAGAGAAGTAAAAGGAGAGCGAGAGGAGAGCGGGGAAAGTGCAACAGCTGTAAAAAGTGGCAATAAGACAATGATGAATGAGACGGGCCAACAATTGTGAAGGGGAATTTTAACGAAAACTAGAAGAGGGAGAGGGAGTGGAAGGGGGAGAGCAAGGGAGTGGGGAGTGGGTGGGTACGTTAGCAATAAAGTTAACCGTATATTTGTGATATGTAACTAATGTTGAATATGTTCGATAAATGTTGCGAGGGGAGGCAGAACGAATGTTACGCGATATTGTTATGTGTTAGGGCTGAATGTTAAATATGTTATACACTGCATGCCATAAATATGCAAACACTCAGCCCAGCAGCATTTATTCAAGCACTCAAAATCTGACATAGTTTAGAAACAAAACAAATTCGAAACGATAAATTTTAGTGTTCGTAATAACATTTGCATTTTTGGCACATTTTAAGCCCAAATAAATGCATGAGGACATATAATTATTATTTGAAAATCTGAACTACAATAGCCCTAAAAACTGAGTGTACGAATTAATGTGGGGCTGTATGTATGTATGTCTACTCGTATCTGCATCTGCTTGCCACTAGCGAAAATCGCATATTGAAGCATATGGATCGGGCAATTTGTACGATTAATTTGTATTAGCCAGTTATTTAATGTAAAACTAACAAGATGAGACCGAGTGCCATATATGTACATATTATATATGTATGTATATGTATGTATGCGTCTTGTAATTAATTTTATTATATTCGTATCTATTCAATTTTTTTTTTCGTCCTATCTGTATTTGTAGTTTGTATTTTCAATTTAGCTTAATTTATAACTGTAAATGTAATAATTAGAAAATAATGTTTAAGTAAACAAAATTACACACACGAAACTAAAGGAAAATTGTGGCTTTAAATGTATTAAATGTGTTTTGTCTAGAACTAAGCAATCTAAGAGCTACCTATGTATGTGTATATGTATGTGTGCGAATGTACGCGTGTGTGAATGTGCGTGTGTGCATGTGTATGTTTTTTATTTTACATTTATAGCTGTAATTTAAACTAACCGCAAGAGCCGACTAGTTAATAAATGTTATAAATTTTTTGAATGTAACACTAGCAAATGTTGTTTTTTTTTTATTTTCATTGTTACTGTTATCTTTTATGTTTCCATATGTTTTTAGTTTTTTCTGCCAACAGAGATGGATATTCGGATATGTAGACCTGCATGTTTTGTTGTTGTTATTATTATTAGTAATAATAATGTTGATGTTGTTGTTTTCTGCATAGTATATTCATTTATATACTCATACATATGCATAAACAAATTAACAATTGTAAGTAATGAGTTTCAATATATTCGTGCGAGTACAAAAAACAAACGAAAAATACAGATATAAAAAGGATCAATAAATTAATATATGAGCAACCTAAAAGAATGCTACAATAAATTAGTTAAAGGATCAATAAATTTATATGTGACCCGCCTAAATATATGCTACAGGAAATTTTAAAATGGCTTGCCTGCTACTTGCTGTTCTTGCCATATACCAAAAACGACAAATACAACAAAATCGCCCAATGAGCAGTCTTCAACACAAACACAAATAAATCTACACACACCTACAGTATATCAGGTAACTGTTTTGACAAAAACAAAATACAAACGCTTATAATTTTTTATTTTTATAAAAAGTCAGTTAATTTCAATAGAATTAATTTCTACTTGTTTCAAGAACCATAAGCGACTAAAAAAGAACAAAAATTATACAAAAAAATATTTTCTATTAAAAATAAAATGTGCATTTTTTTTTTCTAATTTGTCAAAACATTTACTTGACTAACTGTAAATATAAAAATAAATATAAATTTATATAGTATTTTTAATGTGCTATAAACTCTGCTGCAACTGTAACTGGATCAAAAATTAATTCAATTTCCTGTGCTTTTCTCTCTAAGCTACCTGCAACAAAGGAAAACGAAACCGAAAGCAGATGAAACGCTGTAACCCATGGACCCTCTTGTATTTTTATATGTATACTTATATATATTATGTATGTATGTTTAAATGTGTAAAAAAAAAACATTTTCTACTATTATACTACTATTATTGAATATACATTTATTGTACGTCTCTACTGTACTACAACTACAACTACAACTAAAAAAAAAACAAGATCCTAATATATGTATGTACCAAGTATGTATTTATATGTATGAATGTATGCATTTTTTTGCTCCTATTTGAAACATCTAAATGTATATAATAAAAAAAAAAAACTGTATATTTTTTATAGAACAAATGCGACAACAGTACATGTCAAAACCAACGAACAAAAAAATATGAAGAGGCTATTTATATTAAAAATAAAATATATAGATCTTGTTGCATTAGTTGGAGCTGGAAAAGGGAGACAGGAGTGTTCTTAAATACAAATGTATCTGTTTAAATGTTGATCAATGTTGATAGTGTTGTTGATGCTGCCGCCAACATTGTTGTCCAGATTTGGGTGCACTTAAAGATTACCCCATTATTGCGACAACATCCAGAACAATCCAAGCACATCTGTTTTAGCGCAAAAAAAAATATAAAAACAAAAAAAAAAAGATTTATAGAAATGTTGTAGAAAATTGTATTAAATGCGATATGAAAAGTATATAAATAAAATGTTGCAGTGTCTATGTATGAACGTGTACTTTAAACCAACTATCCTAAACGACTTCGTCTTTTATTTCGACTGGTTTTAAACAGAAAATCAACTTTACCGTAAAAACTATTATAAATACACATAAGTAAGTATCAAAACATTCCGCGATTATTTAGCTACAAAAATGTTATGACATCTACATCTATGGGCGCATTTATAATATCTAGAAAGCTTTACAAAGAGGCTGCTGATACTGCACAATAATACGTATATTAGAGTGCATCAATGTGTTGGGCCAAAAAAAAATTGACAAATGGTAGCCCAAGGTCGTAATCTACGATCAATTTTAAAATGTTTTCACCAAGAAACCATTGTTCTAAAATCAATTCCTAGTCCCCGCTTTTTGAGTTGAGTTTTTTTTTATTGGTAAAAACATCTTAGAATTGACCATAGATTACGAATATGGATTACTATTCTTTTTTTTTTTTTTTTAAATTTATGCACCCTTATGTATATATATTTATATATATATTATGAGACCGGTATGCGCCCTTCATTCCCTTCGTACCCTTTGTTGAGCCGTTTCAAATAGTCATTAAAAAAAGTTTTTATTAATTTCAGTAGCATCTTTATTACTTTTGCTTTTGTATAAAAAATTAATGTAGTGTCATTTGCCATATTAACGATTTATTTATAGTCTACGTAGTTATGTATTTATAAATACATCAAATAATCCACTTAATTATATAATTGGCTTACCAAATGCAATTTGTTTTATTTTATTGAATGCTTTAATTTATTTAAAGCATTTTTTTCCGCTCGGACCTTAATTGAAACTAACTAGAAAATTAATAAATCAAGTCAAAGTGAAATAATCAAATACGAGTATAAACGAACTAAATTTATTCAGAAGCTAAGTACTTCAGTCCAAAGTCTGAAGTAGCATATATAAACTCAAAATCTTTTAATTCTACTCATCAGGTGGAGTATTGATTAACTAAGTGACAGTCACTAACTAAGAGCAATCGAAAACAGCCAACAACGCAGATCATAATTCAAAGATGGCAAACAGAAAGTTCGATAAACGCCAATTTTTTTAATATTTGATTTGGGATGATATATCCTTCACACTTCGTAATGCAAATACGATATTCGTCGTACAAATATTTATTCTGCAAAAAACTTCCAATCCGAGTGGATGGGCAAGAAAAAATGTTTAGATCTTCGACACACAATTAAAGTTTATTGCATTTTTAATATGCACAACGGAACAAAATTTTGTTGTAGTTCTAATTAATGCTTAATATTATTGGGCAGTCGTTAATTGCAATGAAGTAAACTATTAGCAAATGCAGCTGCAAGCAACTACTAACTTAGTTAGCACAAATATTTTTCTATATACTCGCAACATGTACTTTGTGTATTTATTTCTCTTTTTAAACTATGTATGCAGCTCACTCTTTTGTCTCTTTCACTCACTCACACATACAAACACGCGCACGAACGAACACTCACAGTTCAGAAGACAAGACAGGACGATTTAAAATCGCTTTTTAAAGTTATAACACTATAAGCAACTTGCCCAGACTGGGTTAATACTCGATCATAATTGTTTTTGAGGAGGAAACATGAAAATACTTTTTTTTTGTTTTACGATTACGGCTACTGCACAAATGAAAGATACATGTTTACAAAAATATCAATACAATCTATGCATATGTATATTTAATGAAAAAAAAAAGAAAAGTCGAAAGAAAACATAAGAATAATAATTATAAATGAACTATTACAATTCAGGCGACACTTAATTACACATTTTAAAGCCAACCTCTCAAATATACATTTTCAAAATTTGGCATTACGATTATAACATAGCATTTTTACAGGTGTTTATTTCTTGAGTGTGAAGAAAAAGTACGCTATTACTTTGTGCATATGCGAATGTATGTATGTAGTTGCATGTAACTAGGGAATTAGAATTAGGAAGAACTGAATGAACACAATGCACACCAAGAGTAAACAAACTACATAATACATAAGCCTTCAATTTTCACTTAATATAAAGCAAATGCAAATGATGCTATGGTATCCATTAATCAATCATGTTTCTTTTGTTGCCATTGTTGTTGTTCCAGTTATTGTTATACATATTTATTGTTGTTGATGCTGATGTGGATGCTGATTGATTGCTGTCTCTGTTAGCATTTACTGTTTCGCTTTAGTTGCTGATCTTTTGCAGTTTCTGCAATACTTTTAGGCCCTGCTCCTGATACTCCTGCTTGGACATCCAAAACGCATCTCGATCTTTCGTTACCTCGGCTAAGACAGCGCCGCCAATGAAGACCATATCTTTGCGACGCGGTGGATCCTCAATTCGTATTTTGAATTTCTAAGCAAACACAACAAATATATTAAATTTCTCAAGTCAATTTGGTTATTAAATTACCGCCAGTTTTTCCGTATCGTTCTTGAGAACGCGTTCCAAATACAACTGTTTAATTTCTCGCTCCAGTCGGCTGGGCAGACCCGGATACATGGTGGAGCCGCCAGAGAGAACAATATGCTTATAGAGTTCGGGACGTATATCAATATCCGCAGCCTGTATTGTATTAAATGCCAATTCCGCAATGCCGGCGCCTTCAACGTTTATTAAATGCGGTTGGAAAAGTGCCTCGGGCGCCTCAAAACGCTCGCCACCAACTTTGATAACACGTCCATCAGGTAACTGTGTTGAAATAAAGAACGGCTCATTTGATGGCATTCGAGATATACAATTTAGATTATACCGTGTAAGACTCCACCAAGACCGTGGTTTCAAGGGCCAGACGTTGTTCCATTTCAATATCATAGCCGATGTAACAAAGTTTCTCCTTCATGATGCGTACCGTTTCAAAATCAGCGGAATGATTAAAGGCATAACCACGTAGTAAAAGTAACTGAATGCATAAAAGACAAGTAAAGTTATAAATCTTGCAGTCTGTCATTCTGGTTAAACTGTCGAACCTTAATCAAATAACGCGTTATATCACGACCCGCAATGTCAAGTCGCCGTGTCAAATGTGGCAGTGAATATTCCTCGTAGACAGGACAAATATGCGTCACACCATCCCCAGAATCGATGACAACACCGGAGATGAGGCCCTGGGCGTACAACGTCAGTACCGCCTGTATGGCAATATACGTGGAATCGAAACCATACTTCTCGAACATGACCTATAAATTGAAATGGATTAATATTTATTTCATTTGTAAGAATTACAAAACAAATTTATATTTTATTCTTAGTGAATTAAAATAAACCAAAAATATGATATAAGAAAAGAAACAAAACTAGGAACATAATAAAACCTATTTGTTAAATATTGGGAAAACAAACGTAGCTTTGAATAATCAATGAGAATGCAAGTTTTTACCTCAATCATCTTTTCGCGATTCTTTGTGGGATTCATTGGGGGTTCTGTCAGCAATATCTTTGTGTTCGTCGGATCAATATCCATTTTCTTGGGTCCGAACGTATAATCCCACACATGACACATATCATCCCAATTCCGTACGACTCCGTTCTCCATGGGATATGAGACTTCAAGTAGTGAGCGCAGCTGTGAAGCTTCATCGCCAACCATAAGGTCCTGTAATTGGGCATATATTGTTTTTAGTTTTCGATGCATTCAGGGATCTGTTGCATGGTATTTTTTTTTTAGTACATTGTTTGATTTTAAACAGCGTTTTTACTCGTTTAACGGCGTTCGAGTTAGTTCAACTCATTAGAATAAACTACCAACTTACTTACGCACTAAACAGACACAAACAAATACAAATGCATCACAAAGCAACGAATAACAGCGAGTAACGAATGACGAGTAACAAATAACGAGCAATTTAAAACTATTAACTCAATAATAAGCTTCGAAAATTATACATTATTATTGACATTAATTTTTAAACTTATCTTTTTGGGTCTATTGAGTAATTAGCGTGCAACATAAAAACAATTAATTAATAAAAGGTGAAACATCATGCACTAAGGCGATACTAAATGCAAAGAGTGTGTTGGCTTTATTTGTAATTTAAGCTTGGGTAATAACAATTAACATTTAACGATTAACAATTGAGACAAGACAAAATGTGTATGTATGTAACTTAAGTAAATGCTAACCATTACAAATATATAACTGCAATAATTGCAATTGAATACAAACAGCAAAAACATGATGTGAAAAATATATGCAAATTGTGAGTGAATTGGAATAAAGAAAATCAAGTGAAATTCGAATTGATATATCAATTTGATCAATAAGTTAGCAGTATTATCTCGACTTATAGAGAATTTATTCAATTAATTATGAGTAAATTTTGGCGGACAAAAGAGCGACCAATTTAACAATTAATGAGTTTAAAATGGATTTAAATTAAAAACAAGTTGATCATAAAATTGTAAAATGTTGACAAGTGCTTAAATATTATTAACTGTTTATAGTTTGTACATTTACTCTTTTAATTTTCTGTTAGCGTGTGCATTTTGTCTAAATACATTTATTGAATATTGCAAATACAATTTAAAATTTTGAAAACTTTGAATTCAATTTGCTGTTTGCTTATTGTTTATTATTATGCAATCAAACATTGAAGGTAAATATTTGTTGTTAATTCTTAATTTTTTTTTTTTTATAAACTATAAAACTTGACTTACATCGACATGTAAATCCTGTAAAATATTTGTTTGAAAAAAATATATATGTAAAAAAAGAACAGAAAAAAATGTATAAGAATATTAAAAACAGAAAGATTTTCCTATTTTGTATATTGTTTTTGTTATGTATTTAAGTAATCATCAGTTTTAGTTTTGCAAATAAACTAAACTAATATAGTCAGTAACTATCAAAACTGTTCAATAAATATATCAATGTACATACATATGTATGAGTTATGTATGTACGAGTATGAATATGTTTTGTACATTTTTGAAAGCACTCAATGGAACCTAGATAGCATTTGCAAAAGGAAAATTCTAAAAAAAAAAAAAAAAAAAAAAAAGACTGAAGCAAAAGGTTCATGCTTCTATAAGATGATCCGCTGAGAGAAAAAGCCAACAAATATCGGAGCCTGGCTTAGATGATGAACCCAACCTACCAAAAATAAGCCCAGTTTCCCTCAGCTGACTTTGATCTATTTCTTTAATCTAATATGATGTTAATTAATGTATTATAACACAATTGGAATGCACCAAAGTCACCCAATATGAATATGTTGTTTTTGTTGTTGTTTCTGTTGCAGCAACTCAATACAAAATGCAATGAATATAGGTTACAATGTAACGTAATGCCTCCGGAAAAAAGAAAACAATAAGTAGGTATTGTGGATAAAATAAAAACATAACAAGAAATAATAAAAAATTAAGTAAAGAAATGTCACAGAAAATTATAAGTTTAGTATTTGTTTGTATTCAACTAACATAAGAATTAAATTGAAAATTGATGATGATAATAATGATGATTATGAAAATTCGGATAGTGAATCAATAGTGATGGACATACAGTACAGTAATGTAAGTATGGTGACAAAAGAGGCTTTAATGGCTAAATGTATGCGCTAAGTTCTTGACCAATGCTAATCATGTATAGTACTTATGTATGTAGTAATTACGAGTTGATTATGGACCTGTGCATATATAGTATGTACGTACGTATATATTATATAGTATTGATTTAATTGAATTATACGTATGTGTATGAATATTAATATTTATTGTATGTATGTCATTAGAATAGAATAGATCTGTGACAATTGGTAAATACGCTTCTCATACCTTTACTTCGATGTCACCAATTTTATTGACCGCTCGTATGATCGGCCGTCCAACCATCGATGGGAAAATGTGCGCGGGAAAATTGCTGCCGGCATAGCCGCATTTTACGAACTGCAAATGGAAAATATATCAATATAAACTATAACAATATAAACAGCGTTGCCAGTCAGCGAAACAGAGATAATACTATAAAACAGCTGGAGATATACACTTGACCAAATTATATTAAATTAAAAAAATACATATTTTTGTTTTCTTAATTTTATTATAGTTGCTTATGGTTTCTCTGAGAACAAGTGAAGAAAATATACATTTTTTATTTAGTTCAAAAAATTATCATGATTTAAACCAGCTGCCAATGAAAGCCAAACAATCGATTCGGAGCAACAATCGATAGCTCACTTCACTCACTCTCTCTCTCTCTCTCTCTCTTTCTCCCACACATGGGCATACAGCGTAATCACAAAACAAATTCTTCAGCCGTGATAAGAAATTAGATTGGAAATGGAATTGCTGTCTTTGTTGTTGTTGCCTGTTTCTTTTATTGTTGTTGCTTGTTGTATTGTTGCTGGCGCTTTTTTTCTATTCGGCGTTATTTTTTTTCTTCATGTTTTTCGGTTTGGATATTGGCTATGGGTGTGTTTGTGTGTGCGTGTATGAGTGTGAGAGAGTATGCGTAACTTTTGATTTGCTTGGGTGAGTAATACTATGCCGATGAAGCTCGTCCAATGCTCTTTAAACAGTGTGACTAAATCATCGCTTATTTTATGCATAAAGTGCATACAAGTACAGATGTATGTATAGTTCTTTTTTTATTATATTATTGCCGTTACACCGGCTACTTTGTGTACTCTCCCCTTCTCTCTCCACCCTTCCCTAGCAGCGTCAACGCCCCAATGCACAAGTAAAGAAAATCGCAAAAAGTGTGTCACCAAATGGGCTTACTGACTAACTGGCTGACTGGTATCAGTGTGCCACATTCGGATAATGGATACGGATAAATATACATACCCCCGTGCCGTTATCACAAACAATAACTTTGCGACCTTTGCTGTCCATTTTGTGCTCCAACTATGGACTCAATTGGAATTGGAATTGTCCACGGCTGCTGTTGCCTCTGCTTCTGCTGCTGCCTCTGCTGCTGCGCTGCTTCTACTGCTGCTTTATAACTTTTGCTGATCTGCCTCAAGTGTTGTTGTTGCTGTTGCTGTCGCTGTGTTCGTGGGTGTTGCTTGCCTGCTTCTTCGTGTTGCCTCCGCTGGCTGGCTCTACTTTTTAGGTGCGTCGCCGTAGCATGTAATGAGTTGAATTCCTGCAGCCACAGCCGTTGTATTAATACTACTGTTGAATGACTATCGACGAAGCTTACTGCACTTAATCACACAATTTCCAGCCGTACAACACACACACACACATGTACATGCCAGCTTCATACACATACGCTACTCACACACACACATGTAATGGCACGCGGGCGCGCTCTCACTCTCTTCTTGTGTTTTATGTTGGCTTGCGTCAAGCTTGTTATTTATTCATAATATAAGCGCTTTACAAATACACTGTAAATTTTTTGTTTTCAATCAATTTGCTACTAAATGCTTGATAACGTTGGATATTCAGATTTCTATGCGGCACAAAAACACAGCAAAACACACACACGCAGAGTTAAAGTTGTGTGGCAAACAGTGCTGCCAACTTCTTAGAGAAAAAAATCATGAGTTGCCACCCAGTAATAACTTTCAATCTGGCTTGAATTTAAACCTAAGGTACAATGTACCTTTTTTTAAGTTTTCTTAATATTCAAGCTAGAATTTTTTTTATGTTTTGCAAAATTTTCGTTAAATTTTTTTTGATATTTTTTTATGATTCAATTTGTAACTTCTCTCTCCTTGGGGTGACGAACTTCAACTTTGTTCCTTCATTTTATCCTTCATTTTATCTTATTTCGAATTTTAAATTTTTCATTAAATTATTAATTTATTGAAAAGTTATTGTAATTGTATTTTATCAATTTACAATTTTAGTCAGTACTGGCAGCTTTCTTATCGTTATTTTTTTTGGTCGCAGTGCTGCCAACTTTTTAGAGAAGAAAGTAGTGCAAAGAGCCTGGCAGCAAAATCGGTAAAAAAAAATAAATAAATAAATAAAACAAAATACAAAATGACAGCCCTGAACTCAAAAACGGCAGCCTTGAGCTGTCCTCAAGCTATCGAGTAGTCAAGGGCTGCATTAAATACATCTTGATTTTCTATTGAAATTTATCTAATGTGGGTTTTGTTCTTATCGATAAATATGCAGCTTTCTGAGCCTTCTGTTTTCTTGATATCGACCTCCTGTAAATTGCGCGGTTATTTAAGACATATGAGAAGAGCTTGATTCAACAGTTAGGAACACAAAGAATGAGCAGGCGGAGAGTCGCGACAAATTTATTTTATTTGGTTTATATAATATGTATATTGTATGTATATATAATTTGTTATCTTTAGAATTGCTTTAAGAGGCGAAATGTCTTAGATATTACATAATGCTGTTTTCATATACATTTGTATGATGCGTAATATTCATTTTTCTGTTTCTAAATGGTTGTATACTTCCATGTGCAACTGCTGCATATGCATATTCATTTCTTTAGTAGTTTTTAAGTAATTTCCTTTTTGATTCTGCGAAGTTCCATCTTTGTTTTGTGTATAACGTATGTATGGTCTTGATAATTATCAAAATCTATTAATGGATAGATGTATGCATACTCCTTAATATACATGCATCCATTTTAGTCGTAGTTAAAGCGGTGGATAACAAATGATTTTTTTTTGTATGTATATATATATTTGTTATTCAATACAATAAAGTAGTACATAAGTAATAATGTACTTGTTATTGGAACAGACGTAAGACTTTTAGTTGAGAAGCACGCTGTATAACTTTTTCATTTAAAGTCATCATTGATTGATAATAGACTGGCAAAAAAACTGTTATATGTATTACAGTTGGTGCCATTAATTAAACATACATATATGAACTCGCAAGGCGATGCCCCTATAAAATTAAAATACATAAATAACTCCTATATATGAGTATAGCACACAAATCTCATAATACGCCCTGCGGTTTGGTGTTCCATTATTTTTTTTTTCATAGTTCTTTTGTTTTATAATAAGTGTGACTTTTACAATTTCTTGTAGCTGCTGGAAACAGCAATTTGATTTTTTTCTTTTACAATATTTTATCTAACTAAATCTTTGCACATTTTTATAACAGTTATAACATTTTATTTATAAGCGAAAGAAAACAAAAACAGAACAAAACAGAAGAAAAACAAATTAACGAAATTTATAAATAATAATAACAATTTACGATTTACTTTCGAGCCGAAATGTAATTAACTGCAATTTTTATTTATTTAGTTATTTAGTGGGATAGTTCTGTTATTTTTTTTTTTATAAAAGCTAAATTTTAACTTAATTTTCCATTTATTTTGTTTTATTTTTTTTATTTTAATTTGTTTTCAATTTGCACACATTTGTTTATTATATATACATAAGTATTGTATACATATAAGTAATAGTTCGATACGTGCATAATTCACTAATTTTAAGTTTAAAACTAATTTATATGAGTTTATATATTTAAGATAAGTATAATATAAATTTTAGTATGTTCGTATGCATATGTATTTCAATAGATGGTTTAGTTTTACAAGCAAAGTACAGCATTTTAATTAGCAACAATAAAAAGTATACAATAACAATAACATTATAAACAAATTATAACACTCTACAACACAAAATAAAAAATCTGAAGGCATTTTTGTGTTGCTTATGAAATTTTATCATTTATACTACATATTTCAAATATGTTAATCAATACTAAATTTCAAAATAAAAATAAAAATTAAAAATTGGTTCAGGCGAACTCGTGTTAGTTTTGCATTCTAGCATGGCACAGGGAAATGAAATTCAGTTCGTATTTGTTCAAGTTGAGAGATAAAGTGAAGATATTTGCAAGTATTAATTTCATAATTATATATTATCTTTGTAGTATTTAACAACTAATTGTCAAATATGGTTAGCTTTAATATTTTAAATTTCATATTGTTTTGCCTTGTGTATTGTGCATAAAAATTGTTTATAAGATCTCTTCTTAAGTTATTGAAACTTGAAATAAAAAATAAATTAAAAAAATGTGCGTTTGCTTTTCTTATTTTCTACCAAGTGCATTTTCCTTCAAATTGTGCACAATTTGTAATTGTTAAGTGTATTTTTTAACTCAATTATATCGAAAGAAACAAATTAAAAAAATAAAAAAGGGAATACAAAAGGTTTTTTTGCATTTATTGTTATAATTTGGAATTATAATTGTTCATTTTTTTATGTTTTACTTTGAATTTTGTTCAACAAAAAAATTATAGTTAAAAAGTTATGTTATTAGTTAATTTTAAATATTTGATTTGCTATTTAATTGGTAAATTGTATTTACGATTTGTTTTAGTTTTAATATATTTGTTTTTGTCGTTTTTGTGAGGCTAAATGTAATTAATGTTCATTATTATTTTACCAAAGTAAGTAATATTCATTATTATTTTATCAATTGAATATTTTTAAAATACAATTACAATTAAAAGATTGATTTTGGTTATTTTAAATTCACTTAACATTGCTAAAGTGTTTGTTAATTTCATGTTGTTTGTTGATTTATTAACTAGAGTTTCACACATTTTTTAAAAATTGTAAAGATAAAACAAAATGCTTAGCTAAGCGAAAAAAAATAAAATTAAAAAAAAAAAAACACAATAAATTATAATTATACACATTCACACAGAGAAACATATGTAAGTTAAGAATATTATATTAAGCAACAATTTAACATTTAAAAAATTATTTTTAATTATAGACATATTAGGTATGTATTTGTATATGTATAAGGAACATTTACGGACTATTGCGGCACATATTTAATATTGTTTTCAATTTGTCGTTACTTTCAATAATCATTTAGTGTATTATTGTTGTGTTGTGTTGTATTAAAGATTGCACAGTTCAATTTTGACTTCTTCTTTAGCATAACTGTAATTACTTTTAATATGTTTATGCATTTTTTTAAAGGTTTTTTTTTTTTTGTTATGTTTAATTAAAATATGTACGCTTCTTTTTGGAGCTGCTAAATGTTTTTAACAAATTAGCGCAAATTTTTTGTTTGTTTTTATTTTGTTTCGTTTTGTATTTTTTTTTTTTGTTTTTTTGTTTTTGTTTTTCAATCTTTATACATACAGACCTAAGATTAGTTTCAGTTTTTACTTCGGGAAAGGAATCTGTGGCATGCATCAATTTTAATATCCTGCATGCGTCTTCTGTTCGTGTGGGCTGTTATCTTCAATATTATCCAACTTCATCTTGAACATCAACATCTTTATCTTAACAAACAAATCATTTGAGTTTAAAATTGGTATAATTAGGCTTTAAGTATAAGTTCAATTCAATTCAACTGTTCAATTTGCCTTTGACCTTTATGCTTATAATATATGTAAGTATGTTCCTTCTGTAGCTTTTGTTGTTTTTTAGTGTAGTTTTACAATATTACTACGAATGATGTTTAGCTTAAACGACAAATCTTTGCAACATTATAATGTTTATATGTAGATATTATATTTTTTAGATTATATGCATGTACTCGAGTGTGTCGCCGTGGGTCTCTATGTATGTGTGTGTGTGTGTGTGTGTGTGTGTGTGAGAGAGGAAGTGTTGGATCTATAGCCAGCAAATCCAATCCAACAATCACATCACAACACACAACATTACACATCATCACAATTTGGACAACAACAGGTGTTAGTATCCGATCCGATCGAGTTCGTAGAAGCCCAGAGAAGCCGCCGTCTTCCGTTATCAATCTGAGACCGTCGTCGTCACTGCTGCCACTTGCCGTTGCCATCGAACTTGCTTCTTATCCATGCGCCGCTCCATTGTTGCCTTGACTATGATGCGGTTGCGTGTGCGGATGATCTTCGCTGGGCGTCAGCGGCTGATCGCGACGTGGCGGCATCCGTTCGTTGACCGCATCGAGTCCCTTGGCCTCCGCGAACGAGGTAATCTTGTGATTGGGCGAGAAGCCCTGCATGGCATTCTTGAGGGACTGCTTGCCGCCGGATAAGGCGCCCAGGGGTAAAGCGCCCGTTGGCGTCAGCCCCTTAAGCTGCAGCACTGACTCCGACTCCTCGCGCAGCACTGAGAAGACGCGCGCCATTTTGCCAATGGCCCGGATCTTGTTGCGTATGACTTCCTTGCGCAGGGCCGCCTCGTCATCCGATAGCGGCTCCTCGCTCTCCTCGGTCATGAGCTCGTCATCGGAGCAGATGTTCAGCACGTTGACGAGCATCTCGGTGACCTTCTCGCCGACAAAGGGCAGCGACCAGGTGAACACGTCCATGAAGTTGGGAAGCCAGTAGGGATGCGGCGAGCAATTGAACTGACGGATGTTCATCACGTTGTTCTCGTACTTGAGCACAGCCGCCTTGTTGTTGTACACGTCGAGATAGTTGGGCGCCGAGAAGATGGTGATCAGCGAGGGGAAACCGGTCGTCTGGCTCTTGCGGTACATGCGGTAGCCGGCGTCCTGCGCCTCGTGCGCCCGGATGATCGACAGCAGATTGTTGTTCTGCAGGAAATCGCAGCAGGCGGCGTAGCTGTAGAAATACGAACAGCCGCGCACCGAGTTGTGCGTGTAGAAGTCCGTGTTCTTCTCGTTGCCAAAGTCCTCGAGCGGATCGGACCACAGCAGGTCGCACATGGGGCCGAAGGCGGGCGGCTCCTGAACCGATCCAATCGCCTGATGTCCTCCAGCTCGTGGATCTCGGGCGACAAACCGTGGACGCAGAGGAACTGCTGGTTCATTAAAGCCGCCAGCGGCAGGCAGTCAAACGCATCCATGCACGCGTCATAGACGCGTTCCGAGTACTTGATCTTGCACTCCTGCTTGAAGGTGAAGTACTCGGTCAAATGGCGGCACTCGTGGTTGCCCCGCAGCAGGAACAGCGTCTGCGGATACGTGATTTTCAGCGACCACAAATACAGGACGCACTCAATGCTGAAATAGCCTCGGTCCACATAATCGCCAAGGAACAGATATTTTGTCGTTGCCGGCGATCCGCCCACTTCAAACAGTTTCATCAGATCGTAGAATTGGCCATGAATATCCCCGCACACTGTGACCGGCGCCTCAATATCGATCATTGTCTTCTCATGGCGCAACAAGGCGGCGCCCTCTTGGATGATCCGCATGGCGGGCGCCTCCTCGATGCGTCCCTCCAGGATGAAGTGCTGCTTCAAGAGTTCGTGATTCGGTTTGCCGGTGCGCGGATCAAATACCTCGGCTATCGTCAGCTTGTGACTGGGTGGAAATGGCACACTGTCGACGACTCGAGCTTTGGTGTTGATCGCGGCGTGACCGCCATGTCCGCCGTGACTCTTGTGCGTCGGACTGTCGTGTCCAACGCTTGCAGCGGCAGCGGCAGAGGCAGCGGCAGCGGCATTCGAGTTGCTGCTGCTGCTACTTGTTGTTGTTGTTGTTGTTGTGTTGCCCGTGAAGGAGGCATTGGCATTGGCATTATTATTGTTGTTATTGTTGTTGCTGTTGTTGCCGCCGTGTTGCGTGTCTGTCGCATCCGTGGAGTTGTTGGCGGATCCGCCTCGTTGGCTTGCACTTGTTGCCACTTGGGCAGCGGCGCCGCCAACGCCACTCGATTGATTATTCGAAGACATTGTTGTTGTTCTTTTGTTGTGGAGCACTCTTTAAAGTTAATTGCAGTTTCTAATGTTGCTCTCTCTCGCTCTCTCTCTCTTCCTGCCCACGCTGGGTGAGCGTTTCTTAGTGTGCGCCCCCTCTCTTTCTGCACTAATTTGCACTAGCTGCACACACGCACCCACCTACACCTACACAAACACACACACCTACACGCACTCACACAGAGAGAGGCACGTTGGCCAACAACACACGCACTTTTCAACTTTTGCTTTAGCTGCTGCTTCTGCTGCCTCTTCTGCTGCTTTTAGTGCTGCTGCTGCTGCGCTGCTTATTCTGCTGTTGTTGTTGGAGCTACTTCGCCGCTTTATCGTATTGCCAGGCTTTTGATATTCAAGTTATTTCGTTGCTGTTTGTTTTACTGTGCTTTTGTTTGCTGTTGCACTTGTAACACAACAATAATAAATTCACAATATGTATTGGTATTTTCGTTTCGTCTTGGCTGCTGCTGCTGTGCCCTGCAGACGTCGTAATTTCTCCCTTGCTACGTTTTTTTCGCTTCTCAATGGAATTTTCAGCTTCCCCTCCCTCTCCTTTATTTTTATTGATATTCCACCAATGTGGCCGTATCATCTTATCGCTAAAAATACCACTTTTCTACTTACAAAAATACTAAATTTACAAATTTCAGTCCAGTATCTGTTTGTGAACGGCGCAATATTAAAAATTGTACTTTATTAAGCAATGAATTAAAATTCTTAAGAAAAATTTAAAATTCAAAATTTAAAATTCGATATTTAGAAATGAAGGTGATCATATGTATGAAAGTTTGAAGTACGTCACGCCTCTGGAGAAGTTGTATAATTTAATTCTAGATTAAAATATCAAAAATTAGAAAAAAAAATTATTAAAATCTGCAACCGCGCGCAATTTAACTATTTTTGTAGTATTTACCAATAATTTGGCAAAAAATTTTAATCCACAATTAGATAAAATAAAGGTAAATTTTGTATGAAAGCTGGACTTCGAAGTGGTGTGTAACTAAGTTTAAATTAATTAACTCTATCCTTTAAATTATAGAAGCTGCAGATTTTCATAAATTTGCAAAATTTATCACATCTTAAAAATGGTTAAAGTCCGCGGACCAAGCTTGCCAGCCCGACTTTGCGACATGTCTATTGAAACAAGTTGGCAGCACTGCTTCTACATTTGTAAATCAAGCTACCACCTCGGTCTCGGCCGGTGCTAATAAATTTAGTTTTTTTTTTTTTTTTTTTAGCTATTTTGCATTGCAATTGCAGCTATTTTTCGGATGCTTTCCAGCCAGTAACAGCTATGGAAATATCGATATAAATTGAATAGATAGAATTAATGCTTTAGGCTTTTTACAAACAGTGTAACGGTATTTGACGATGCAGGTAAGCTATTGGCGCCAAGTTTCAAAATAATCGCTAAAAAGGATCCACAATAATATATACTCAAAACGAACTTTTAGAGGAAATAATAAACGTGCGCGCATTTTATTCTCAGGATAGGTACTTGTATATTTTTTTTAAATCTTTTTGTAATATTTTGTTTTTTTTTTGTTTTTTTGCTTTTCTAATATTAATTATGTTAATAACATTGATAATCATTTTTATTTTGCATTCACTTAAGGTTAAAACTTCTTTTCTGCATATGTTCATGCCATTTGTAAATTAATTTGTTGTTCTTCTTTGGATTGCATACAATTTTTTTCACAACTGCGCAAATAGTGCAATTTGGCAATTTGCATTTTTCAATTGCAATTTGCTTTTGCTTTCCAGCCAGCTGATCCTTGCAATATATTTATAAATGTATAATATAATAATGCTTCCACTGTTAAATTTGTTAATTTATTTATTTTCGGTTTAATAATAAAATTGAAAATTTTAAAGAGATTTATCTAGATGTGATGTTTTTTTTTTATTTTCGTTTGTTTTTGTTTATAATTATTTAAATATTAATTTGTTTTAATGTTTCTTTAATATTATTTGTTGTTGTTGTTGTTTAAATATAAGTATATAAACTTTTTGCTTTGACTTTGACAAAGTTTTTTCAACTTATATTTATTTTATTTTTATGTATATATGTATATATGCATATAAATAAATGTTTAAATATATATAAAATATGCATTTAAATTGATTTATCCAAAAGGTAAAGTTTTAATTCTTTTCATAATATATATTTAAGTTTTGTTTTTCATGTGTAAAGTTTTAAAGCATTCGAGGGCAGGAAGTAGATGTTGAAAAATACATGTATAAAAAAAATTTGATAAAATATATAAACATTACAAATATTATTTATAAAAGGGGGATTTCTCTATCATTGCAATGAAGACACCGTAAATATATTTAACTGAAGAAAATTTAAAGAAATAAAATGCTGCTAAAAAATAAAAACAAAGCAATTATCTAAAAAATTAAAAATCATACACACACATGCACACGCACACAAACGCACTCACACATACATAAACACACACACACAGATACAACTAGGGAAAGCTATTCCATTCAAGTGTAAACAAAATGAAAATTTTATTTTCAGTTTTTAAACTTATGAAAATAGATTAACAAAAGTGTGTTTTAAATTTAATTAAGTAATTTGTTCAAAACAATGTGATTGTACATAAGTATGTATGTAAGTATTTATGCTAATTTACAAACAACGGCAACAAATTGTGTAACAGTTCTCAGTGTATATTGCAACAACAAAAATATAATAATAATTAATAATAAAATCATATATTTATTGCACATTTAAGTGTTCCTCTCTCTCTCTCTCTTTTTGATCTTACAAAAGAACAGGCACAAGAAGAAAATAAATTAAACTTTTTATGCTAGTAAATTTTGTTAAATTTGTTGTTTTATATTTTTTTCATTTTAGTTTAGTTTTGGAAATATTTTTAAGGTTTGTAACAATTTTTTTTCATTATTATTTGGTTTCAATTAATAATTTAATTAATTTAATTTTTGTTTCTGTTTTTGTTTGTTTTTTTTTTTTATTCTTGGGTAAATTTATATTTATTGTGGGTGTAGTAGAAAATGTACCGTTTAAAAGTGATGTGTATGCATTGAAAGAAGAGACGAGAAGAGCGTTTAAAGAGCGGTTGAGTGTGAGCCTTGGAAAAAGATCAGTAATGCTTTTAGTTTTTCTTGTTTTTTTTTTTTTTGTTTTTTCTCATAGTTTTAGTTTTTCATTTTGTGTATATAGTATAAAAGTAATGGTATTTTTTTTAAATATATATAAATAAATATATACATATCAATATATATACATATATGTGTATGTACATATACATATATGCAAATATATTTATATGTATAAGTTGTTTGCTTAATTTTTATGTTAGCTTCTTATTAATCATTATTAATTTTTCTTTTGTTTTTTTTTTTTAGAAGAGTGAGCTTAATTGCATGTGAGGGGGCGGGGAAATTGTTTTTGTTTGGATTGGAGGAAAAAAGTATGTATATATACTATATATAAGTATGTATTTTTGTTTGTATGTATGCATGTATGGTCTTAACTTTTGTTTAAATTCATTAAGTGTTTTTCTTCTTTATATGTACGTGTGTGTATATATAAATTGTTTTTTGTTTCTTTTTAAAATAATAATAGTAATTTCTTGCATCGCATAATTGTTTTGTTGTTGTTCTTTGTATTTCGTTTCAATATACTTATTAGTTTTTGTTGGAATTGAAATGCAATAAACTTTTGTAAATTGTTTGCTTTGGTTGTATTTTGTTTCTGTTTCACTTGTTGCTTAGCATTAAACATTAACTTTTGTTGACTATTTGGGAAAATGAGAGTGTCGAAACGCTTAAATCTGTAACGCTTAACAGCTTGCATATATACATACATATGTGTATATATATACATACGCTTAAATATATACTATATGTATACATACAGTAAGACACGTAACTGCTTTGACAACAAAATAAAATTAATAAAAATAAACGTAAGATTTTGGTTTTCTTTTTTAAACTAGCTTAACCTAATGGATCTTGCTGTTTTTTTTTCTAAGAACCATTAGCAACAATAATAAAGTATGAATGGCTAAGAAAATACCAAGAAAATGTATTTATTTTTGTCTTGTAAAATATTCAAATTTTAAAATTTGTCAAAACAGTTACTTGACTAATTGTACATTGTTTTTGTTTTAGTTATTGTTTATTGTATGCGCGCATGGGTACAGTCTCATACAAAGGCAAGGCGTTCAAAAACGCAAAAACTGTTGCCTGCTTTTAGGTGCTTTAGTTAAGAACCAATTTTCTGTTGATTGCTCGCTATCGCATACATTGATGCTATTTCTCTCTCTCTCTCTCTCTCTTGCTTTCTCTATTGCGCATGTACCCATGCTGAATAGGCGCCTTTTAAATATATTTATTTTCTTGTGTTTGCATTATGTTTTCAGATTCTTTTCTTTTTTACTGCCTTATAAATTCATTTAAAATTTGTATGTATTTGTGTATAAGAGGCAACAATTTCTGAATAATTTTATCTGTAGTATTTATTTTTGTTTTGAATTTGTTTTTTAGTTTTTGTTTTGTATTACTGCTTTACTGTTGCTCTCTCTCTCTCTTTCTCTTTGGATTTCATCTTTGGATGCAATCATGCACCAATTTTCAAATATACGTATATATATGTATGTATGTATATAATCTTCTTATGCATATTTTTGTGTATGTATGTATGTATGAATTTAGGTATATTTGTTTATAAAGTACTTCAAATTGCTATATGTTTGCATTTTGTATTACATTCGTCTTTATCAAATTTAAATTGTTTGCTCACCGCACAATATAATTATTTATTTATCATTTTCCTTTACTAACTGTCCACGTAGCAACAGTTTTCTTCTTATATCTGTATCATATCTTTTCTTTTTATCATTTAACTTTCAATTTAAAAATAAATGTACATAGTTGGTTTTTTTTGTGTTTGTGTATGTGTGTGTGTGTGATTTTCTTTTTATGAATTTTCTTAACGTTTGCATTTAAAATTGTTTCGGTAACTTGTTAAATTTAGTAATAATGCATTTGTTTAAGAGAAGTTGCACTCGTTTTTAAATGTTTTGCATTTTTTTTATTTTATAAATTCATTTAACTTACTTTACTTAAGGTGTAGCAAACAATAAAAGTTTGTATGTAAATATACAATAAGTAAAAACATAGGCATAAGAAGGTAGAAACAACAATTTCAATTTCATTTTCAGTTATGTATAAATATTACATTTGTTTACAATAAATATAAATATGTGTATATGTAAAAAAAAAAAACGAAAGAACATTTCAAATTAAAAACTAATAACAGCTTAAACAAACTTCAAACTTAAACATTGCAAAATTTTTCACATATTTAGTTTGCTTTGTCTCATTCATTTTGTTTTTTATGTTTTTTCTACACCATCATTTTTAACAAATAACTAAAATTCAATTAAGTATAAAAAAGAAGTTGACATACACCGGCGACGCAGGCGCAAATGTGTGATGGCGGCGGGTAGAGAGAGGGGAGTGCCATGCAAATTCAGTATATTTGATATTCTGTTGCATACCCAATAGGCGCAACGTGCATTTCAATTGAGATTCTACTGCTTAAACTGCTTGGTTTACTGCTTGCTTCTTTGCGTTCATTTCTTTGGCTGGCCCTGCCGCTTGATCGTGTGAGTGTTAGACAGAGATAAATAGATTGAGAGTGCAGGAGCAAAAGAGACAGAGAGTGTAAGCGCGCTCGTTGTGTGAGAGCCAACGATAAGAGTGTACCGTTAGATGTCGGCATTTTGCTTTTGCTTTGTTGCTGCGCTGCTGCTGCACATTTGACGCCTGCATCGCTGCAGCCTGTTCAGTTATATATGTTTAATCATATTATATATATGTGTATAATAATATATATGTATACCATAAATACATATATTATTTATATATTCAGCTAATGACTACTACAAAGATGGCACGTATATAAAGACCACATACACAATCACCAGATGAGAGAGTGTGAGGCGACAATGGCGACGACAATGTGCTCATAAACTTTGAGTTTAATCAACATGTGTGTGTGTGTGTTTGTTTCTTGTTTGTTGTATGTTTCTTGTGTTGACAAAGACAGAGAGAGAGAGAGCAAGAGTGAGAGAGTATCAGAAATAGAGCGAGAGAGGAAGAGTGAGTAAAAGTCTTGTAGATTTATATAGACAGACAGAGAAAGAGAGAGTGAGAGAGAGACAAAGAGATATTCAGTCGTTTTTAGCTTGTTGTCTGTTGTTCCTGTTGTTTCTTCTTGTTGTTCTTTTACTTTTTTGTTTTCTTTTTCTTTTTGTATTAAAAGATTGTAGTAAAATATTGCTGTTGTTTTGTTTTTGTTGTTGTTTGTTGTAGGAAGTAGTTACGCATTAGCTTCTTATTGGTGTTTAGCTATTTTTTTAGTCGCCCTCGGCGCCACACAACGAAAGTAGTAAAGTTTCTTAGCATTCTTTCTTTTTAAAGACTTTTTTTTTAGAATTTTTTTCTTTTAAGTTTTGTTTTGTTTTTTTTTTAGGGCATTTTGGTTTAAACTTTTTTAATACAGAGACGAGCTTTATCTTTAAATTTATGTTTAATATATGGTTGATTTGCCTTTGTATTTCTTTTTTAGCAAATAAATTAATTTACCTAATTTGCTTGCTTGCTGCTACTGCTGCAGCGACAGCGACAGCAACGTCAACGTCAGCAGCGACGGCGGCTTAGCAATTTATGTTTTTGTTACATTTTTTTTAAAGTTTGCTTTTGTTTTGTTTTCTTTGTTTGCTCTTTTGATATAACGTTGCACAAAATTTTGATGATATATATATGTATGTATGTATACTATATATATTTATATGTATGTATATAAATATATATATGTATGTATGTATGTATGTATGTATATATATAATTCTATATGGTTTAACTGCAATTAATAATTAGCTTTCGTTTTGTTTTTTATTTCCCCATCTTCATTTAAATGGTTCTCTTTAATACCAATAAGTTAAACATGTTTCTTATTCTGCTTCTTCTTCTTCTTCTTCATAAACAACATCAAATATTTATCCATCATTCTTCTATTCCACATTCTTCTTCTTCTTCTTCTGACGACGCTGTGTATGTGTGTGTGAGTGTGAGTGTATGACTGCTTGCAAGCAGTTTGCATGTGTATGTATGGGTATGTGACGCTGACGCGCTGTTGCCGCTGCTTAACACTGTTTCTATATATCTATTTGATTTTCTTTCTCCCTCCCACTCGCACGCACTGCTTCACCATTTGCTTTTTACTTAACTGTCGACTTCTAAAACTGACTTTGCTGCTGCAACTGCTCTGCAACTGCGCTGCTGCTGCTGCTGCTGCTCTTCTTGACCTTCTCCTCTTCATCTTATTCATATTCATCTACTGATTATCCATTGATTGAATTTGCATTCGCATTGGCCGCTGCTGCTGCCGCCGCTGACAGTGTTTTCTGGCCCTCCTCCGCCGGAGATGGCGTCGCATCGCGACGTGGCGGCATCCGTTCGTTGACCGCATCGAGTCCCTTGGCCTCCGCGAACGAGGTAATCTTGTGATTGGGCGAGAAGCCCTGCATGGCATTCTTGAGGGACTGCTTGCCGCCGGATAAGGCGCCCAGGGGTAAAGCGCCCGTTGGCGTCAGCCCCTTAAGCTGCAGCACTGACTCCGACTCCTCGCGCAGCACTGAGAAGACGCGCGCCATTTTGCCAATGGCCCGGATCTTGTTGCGTATGACTTCCTTGCGCAGGCCGCCTCGTCATCCGATAGCGGCTCCTCTCTCCTCGGTCATGAGCTCGTCATCGGAGCAGATGTTCAGCACGTTGACGAGCATCTCGGTGACCTTCTCGCCGACAAAGGGCAGCGACCAGGTGAACACGTCCATGAAGTTGGGAAGCCAGTAGGGATGCGGCGAGCAATTGAACTGACGGATGTTCATCACGTTGTTCTCGTACTTGAGCACAGCCGCCTTGTTGTTGTACACGTCGAGATAGTTGGGCGCCGAGAAGATGGTGATCAGCGAGGGGAAACCGGTCGTCTGGCTCTTGCGGTACATGCGGTAGCCGGCGTCCTGCGCCTCGTGCGCCCGGATGATCGACAGCAGATTGTTGTTCTGCAGGAAATCGCAGCAGGCGGCGTAGCTGTAGAAATACGAACAGCCGCGCACCGAGTTGTGCGTGTAGAAGTCCGTGTTCTTCTCGTTGCCAAAGTCCTCGAGCGGATCGGACCACAGCAGGTCGCACATGGGGCCGAAGGCGGGCGGCTCCTTGAACCGATCCAATCGCCTGATGTCCTCCAGCTCGTGGATCTCGGGCGACAAACCGCCGTGGACGCAGAGGAACTGCTGGTTCATTAAAGCCGCCAGCGGCAGGCAGTCAAACGCATCCATGCACGCGTCATAGACGCGTTCCGAGTACTTGATCTTGCACTCCTGCTTGAAGGTGAAGTACTCGGTCAAATGGCGGCACTCGTGGTTGCCCCGCAGCAGGAACAGCGTCTGCGGATACGTGATTTTCAGCGACCACAAATACAGGACGCACTCAATGCTGAAATAGCCTCGGTCCACATAATCGCCAAGGAACAGATATTTTGTCGTTGCCGGTGATCCACCGATCTCAAACAGTTTCATCAGATCATAGAACTGTCCATGGATGTCCCCACAGACGGTCACCGGCGCCTCAATATCGATCATTGTCTTCTCCTGCCGCAACAAGGCGGCGCCCTCTTGGATGATCCGCAATGCGGCGCTCTCCTCGATGCGTCCCTCCAGGATGAAGTGCTGCTTAAGTACGTCGTGCTGTGGCTTACCGGTGCGTGCATCGAACACATCGGCGATGGTCAATTTGCGGCTGGGTGGAAAGGGTACGCTATCGATCACACGCTCCTTTGTGGATATTGTGCTGCGTTTTGTGGGACTTTGTGGTGCACCGCCAGTTGTGGCGCCACCACCTCCAGCTCCTGCCCCAGCTCCTGCACCAGCACCAGCTCCTCCGCCAGCTGCAGTTGTTGATGCTGCCGCAGTCGTCCCCGTCGTTCCACCTGCATTCTTATCATGTGTGTTATTAACGCTGCCAGCGACAGCAGAATTTGGCTTTTGATTTTGCTGCTGCTGCGCTGCTGCCGTCGCTGCTGACTGCGACGGCGATTGGCTGCTGTTGCTGCTGCTGTTGTTGTTCTGTGCTAATGGCGAAGACATTTTGATTGACTTTGACTCTGTCAATGCGACAGACACCTCCACACGTCACTCGCCACACACACACACACGCCGCACACACACACACGCACACACAAAGGAGGCTCCTCTGTAATCTACGACGGAATTACTGTGCTCTCTTCTCGGTGTGGTGTTGTTAGCCTTAACGTCTAACGTCTAACAGCTGTCGTCCTCGTCGTCCTTGCGTTTCTTAAACGATCGATAGCCTGCAATTAACATAAGCAATAAAAATGAGTCAGTTATTTGATTGCACTTATTCATATGTCCACATATGTACGATTTATAAGTCTAAATCGCAAAACAATACTGCTTTCATTATACCCGTTACTTAAAAAATAAATAAAAGGGTATATTGTGTTCGTTGAAATCTATGTAACAGGGAGAAGGAGGCAACTCCGACTCTATAAAGTATATATATATTCTTGATCAGCATCAACAGCCGAGTCGATATAGCCATGTGAGTCTGTCCGTCTGTCCGACTGTCCGTCTGTCCGTCCGTGTGAGCGCCTAGATCTCAGAGACTATTAGAGATAGAGATACCAAATTTGGCACACAGATTTCTATAGACCCCACGCAGGTAGTTTGTTTTAAATTTTTTAAAACGCCCCCTTCCGCCCCCGTAAATCGCGAAAAACGTCCGTCCGTCTGTATAAACACAAGGATCTCAGAGACTATAAGAGATAGGGTAACCAAATTTGGCACAAAGATTTCTATAAGTCCCACGCAGATCAAGTTTGTTTAAAATTTAAGCTCCGCCCCATTTCACCCCCACAAATCGCGAAAAACCAGCACACCCACAGTTTTTAAGATAATAATAATAATAAAAATTTTGTTTATATATTAGAGTTTTTATTAAGCACTTTAAAAGTAAAATCAAAATTGTTGCACTTAAATAAAGAGTTTATCTTTGAAAAATTAACCATTTTTAGGAACTCTTTATTTGTTAAGTATATAAAAGCTGTAGTATGGTCAAATAAATTGAAAATAATAAGTTGAAAGATAATTTATTTTCATTTAAAAAGTAGACTTTTTCTACTTAGATCGATAACTTATCAGCCCACCCTCGTATGTCAGGCATGTCTACTTGTCCATTCACAGTTGAATGTCAGGCATTCAAAACCAATCAAAATGCTTTTTTTTGATTGCAATTCAATTTCACGTCAAACAGAATTATCATTCCTCCACTTCCAATTCCCACCACCCAATGTAATTGCAGCTATCACATAAAAAAAACCTATACAAACCTCAATAATTCTAATATTAAGTTTTATGACACAGCAACTATTCTGTGGCTTTTCGCACGTTGCGCTAAACGGTTCAGCATTTTTCTACCGAAAAATAACTTTTCACATTATGAAAATAAAATTTAAAAAACATCTGTCTGCAACAAACAAGTATTTGTTATTGCTGCAACACACTAGTATAACGGTCAATGTAATTGTAGGTGAATGAATATATATACTTTTATGGCAACATTGTTTACAAAAAAAAAAAATTAAAAAATAAGTAAAAAGAAGTTGAACCAAACTTATTTTTAAAGCCAAAATCTTGTAAACCCGAATTTTGCCAGATTTGTGGCGCATACCAAAGAGTATGGAATTTAAATAGTTACCATAAACATAAGTTTGATACAAAATCTGTAATGCCGTTTTCTTCTAAATTGTCGAAACGTACAACAAAATATGTAATTTTTGAATAAAAATTACTGCATACATTTAGGCGCCCGCATTGCTTTTCCTTCATAAGGGTGTTTATATTTATTTTAGATCTCATTTTTGAGAGTACAAATGTATATACGCATTTCTTTACTTTTTATAATAAAAAATATTTTTATCTTTCCCATAGGAACATAAATGTACATATTACGACATTTCTTTACTCGTCATATATCATATTTGGTGTAAATTTTCTTTAGTTGTTCATTATCCTATTTTGGTATTTAAATTATTGGCATCCTGCAGACAGTTATCTGGTTGCACTTGCTGCTCTGCTTTTTGGCACTATTTTCGCAGTTTCGTTATAAATATTTAAGCAATACACATGCATAAATATGTAGTGTCCACGCTGCACAATTGTTAATGTGTGCACAGATTGCAGAGAAATAAAAATAACAATCAACGTTGCCTGAATAAATAATACGCTACAAATGCCAATCACTGCAGTCAGTTATACCCAAGCAAAGACACTGAATATATTCACTGCCTGCCTTTGATTGTACAATATACAGGCAGACTCACATATATAGATATAAAAATATATATGTGTGCGTGTGTATATTCCGCAGACATGCCTAAACACAAGCAATGCCGATGACTGACGGCTTGCTGACCGGCATGTGACGTAGTCAGTCTCTCTGCATGTAAGTATACTCTCTCTTGCCCTCTCTCTCTCTCTCTCTCTCTCTGACAAGCAGTGCAGAAAAAGTCTTATAAAAGCAGGTAAGTCGCGGTGCTCGACTGTTAGTTGCTCATTACCCGTATCTTTATAACCGATCGATTCAATTATCAACAAGGGGGCTCCGCCGTGCTCGTTTCGCTCGCGGTGAGGTGTGCAAGGACTACAGTCCAGGCCACTCGACAGTTATATGCTTGATACCCACAACCATAAATTAAATACATACTTAAATTTGTACAGCGGCTAAATTAAATGGACACCGTTTACTCTCAAAATGATAAAAGAAAAGTTAACATACACTAACCAACATTTAATCAAATTAATAAAAAAAAAAAATTATAGTAAATTTTTATAAAATTATATTCTGTTAGATAATAACAAAAATACTAATTTCATGTGACAAATCTTTACGCATTAGCTTCCTCTATTATTCGATTTTATCTTTTTACAGGGGTGGTTAAATTCTAAAACAAACTGGATAAAATAGGAGTATTTTTAACTTGTCAACTGTGAGATCTAGGTGTTCCTGCGGACGAACAGACATCGTCCCAAATTTAACAGCCACTTTACAGCTGGACTGCATCTCACACAGATGGAGAATCGTAATAACATAAACAATAAAGCTTATTCATGCTTATTACAATACCTGCACAAATCCATTAATTGGTATACACGTATTTGTAAACACAAAAATAAAGAGCGCCGCCCACTTAATTGCAAATACAAACATATGTATGTACATATATGTATGTATGTATTATATGTATACAACTAGGTCGCTTTGGCTATTGTTTGTTGTTGCTTTGTTGCGGTTTCGTCGCGCAGCAATTTAAATTTTAATGGTTCATTCGAATATGTCTGCATATGTATGTACATCGGTAGTTTTATATGCAGATATGTATGCATGTATATGAGCGGATTTATAAAACTGCGATATTTATCTTTCCATCAAAAAAAAGATATGACCGGGCTCAACGGTTTTATCATATTTTGAGTCCTAGAAAAGCAGCTGTATCATTTTTTGAGTTAAAAAATGTATTTTTTTTTGTTTTTGTTTGAAGCTTTGTTTCTCTTATTTTATTTTTTTTTTTGGTAAACTTTCTTCAGCAAAGTTAAATAATTTGTTAAAATTATGGTTGTAACTCAGAAAGGTAATGATGCAGTTGGATTTCTTGGACCCAAAATATTAAGAAACCAATCGTCTTAAAAAAAAAAAACTATCACAGTGTAATCGAATCATTGACAAGTACACATTCTTAATAGCCAGTTTAACGAGTAAAATGCATAAACCATTTGACAAACTGTTGCAACTTTAGTAAATGCCAACACACCACCCTAGCCCACCCTAGCCCATCCTATTTACCTCATCTCTACCTTCACCAACGTTATTGTCACCTTAGAGGTGAGTTTTAGAATTACGCACGCGTGTTAATCAAGCGTTCTCATGTGCGTGTCTGTGCATGTGTGTGAGTGCCTCTAAATGCAAATGAGAGGAAACCGTTAAAGCTCAATACAAAGCTTAAAGTGCTTGTTGGCATACAAAAAGTGCATATTAAGTTGAATGCACGTTTTCCTGCACTTCAGTTTTAAATTGGTATTTTTTAATGGCGCATTAAAATAATTGCATTGTTTATTTGTTTGTTTAAGTTTAATCCAGTTTTCAAACCACTTAGCAAAGCACTTTAGACTTTATGCAATAATTAATAAATATTGAATTAAAACAATATTACCCGACAGGCATGCTTTCGATGTCACATCTTATTAATTATTGTTTGACACGATAATTTGGATTATGTTTTTTTTTTTATATCTTCGCTGTCATGTCATGATGGTATAGAACCGGTTTTATCTGGGTTCTAAACCAACGCAAGCCCGGCTGCAAACTGGTTCAAGTTCGCTTGAGAAAACTGGTTAAGAATTCGTGCCAAATGTCGTCAATAAATAATTTTCAAACTACTAATTATAAAAGCAATAATACTAGTTCAACTAGTTCGTCATCGAAATCTCTTCAAAAAAAAAAAAAATGTCTGAGAATTCTTATATCGATATCAAAAAATTCATATATATGCAGTACGTGTCTGTATTTACAATTATATAGAAAACTAAAACAATTAACATTCTCGACTAGATGATATCATCAAAATCTTTAATTATCAAAAAATTGTTGATTTTATTTTGCTACTTTCTCAAATCGACGCTTTCTTATCTATACTATAGAAACTATAGATTAGATCTACACTCAGCACATCATTTATTCGTACACTCGTCATTTTAAATTACTTTTCCAAATTACAGTGCTCGAAATGTTTTAATTTAATTTTACATTTTATTTCAAAATAACTGCACTTATCATCTTCGCAATAAAAAAATATGGAGCAATCGATAGAAAATTTATTTTTTTTAGGAAAATCCATTTTGTTTTCTAAAATTTTTTTTTGTTAAAATAAATACCGAATTTTACTTAGTATTTTAAAAAGTTAAAAAAAGAAACTACAGCGCTTTACAAGGGTATCAAATCTTCGATATGCCGAAGATAATTTTTCTTTTATTTTATTTTTGCGCTTATTTAGCTTAACTCTGCAATGTGTGAAAAGCTAAAACTTATTGTTCTTTAACAGACATGTTTTACATACACACACATTACTGCAAACTTGAAAAAAGGTTAAGAGTTTCTCCATAAATTTGACATCATCAAATTGGCAACGTGCGTATGCAAATATACATGTCCCACTGTCTTCCATTTCTACCTGTGTATGTGTGTGTGTGTGTGTGTGCTGATATTTGAATTATTAAACAAGTTTCAGCAGCAAAGTGAAAACAACATTTTATCAGTGCCTACATGGGCATTTCCATGCATATATTCCATTTGTTTGCTCATTGTTAAGTTTTTATTGCTGTGCGCATATTTTTGCGTTTACACGATCGCAGTGGCACATGGTTCGAGTACACCTTGCACTTGTTGTTATTATCGTTGCTGTTGTTGTTGTTGCTGCTGTGCTAAGTAAATTTTCAGCATTCCTCCTGCCGCAACACGTTGCCAATGCTATGGAACCGATACAGGAAGGCCAAGACCACAGAACAACACCAAAAAACAACACTAACAATACAAGCAATATAGTATATGCGTGTGGTTGAGGGTGAGACGCGCGAAGGGGACAGTGTTGGTTTTAAAATACAAATAAAAAATCTTTGGTAATTTTTTACTTATAAAAAAATGCGAAAATGGGATATAATACAGATTCCCTATTAGAATTTTGACAAAAAAATAATCAAAGTTACAAAATAGGCATACAAATAAAATTAAAAAAAAAAACCACAACACAAAACTAGGAAACTTGTAAAAAAAAAAATTGTCACCAGGAAATTGAAGTTGTGAAGGCAAAAAATAAGAAAAACTGATATTACAAATATTTTAAAAAGTATCGCGCGCTGAAAATTTATATTATTATACTATTTGTTTATTAAATTAATCGAGATCAAATGAAAACTATTTTTTTTAATAGTAAGAAACTCGATTTTTTATAAATTTTCTCTTATTTGAATTTCACAGCTTTTAATTTCTTTTAAACAGCCTCTAACTTTTTCCCTTTTCCAGTAAATTTGAATATATATTTTTCAAATTTAGTTTAACAACAAATTTCATTAAATTTAAAGCATTAACACAAAAGTTATTCAAAAGTTATACAAAACCTTTACTGGCGCCATCTAGCGATCGAAGCCAACAAGACATGAATGAGTGTGAATACGTTTTATATTATTTCTGAGATGTATATGGTAAATATCGCCTTCGTCTAGCAGTCTCAGATTTTTTTTATTTTTATTTATTTCTGCAGACTTTGTTGTTCATTTTTCTTTTTAAAATGTTCTATTTCTATTTTCAATGTACGCGTGTGTATGTACATTTGTTGGTAATTAAAAAGCAATTATGCATACGCGATATTATCCGTTGTGAATTCTTGCAAACATTTAACTGAAAATACAATTCAAATTTGTAGGTCAACTCTGAATTTGACTAGAGGTTAGAAATAGGAGGGAGAGTATGGATGGATTGGCGAATTTCCCCAGAGTGCAGTTCTTACAATTTACGATATGTGGGTCTCATGTCGGGATAATTACATCAGCACTTGTTATTAAATCTCATGTGTATTACGATGTGTATAACAAAAGCAGAAACGTGACCAGCGCACGTTCAAATAAAAATTGTGCCAATCGACGCGACGCAACAGTCTGTGGAGTCAGTATGTGGCCGTCTGTTCACTAACTGGCAGCCCCATTAAATACTGTGTGTAGTTGTGGGTTGCTCTGCATCACATTAGTCATGCACTGCCTGTACAGTGATGGCTGCCTACATGGGTTTCTACCAGCTAAAACTCTTTACAAAATGAAGAACTTTGAAATGTAATCCACATATGTATTCCCCGGTTATAGTCTTATAATGGTTTCGAAAAAATTAATCGATAATATTCGATTATAATCGAATGGCCGTAAATCGAGATTTTGAACAAATAAATTTTTTTTTTTTTTTTAATTGTATACTTAAAGCCGTATCCTGAATACTAAATAGATTAAAAATCTTTACTACGCGCCGTTTCTTCGAATTGGCCTTCTTACACTATAAGAGCTAGAGCAACCAAATTCTGTACACGAATTACTAAAAAACCTAGGAACATTAGATATCAAAAAAGTGTCAAGCCCCCTCGAAGAATTATAATTTTTGTGGTTTATGTTACCTTTTATTAATATCAACGATCGTAATAATTCACGTCTAGATCAAATAAATATGACGGCATTTATAAAAGTTTTCAGTTTTTAAGCAACGCAATCGCCTAAAGGTATGCAGTAGTCTTTGTACTGTACCATACACACATGTAAACTGTACCAATTTTAATGAATATACATGTACGAGTAAATACATACTTGAATAGGATAGGAGATTGTCCTGTGACAAACTATAGTATCCTCCAAAGGGGCATAAAAATGTTTTCTGATGCGCCAAATTAAGCACAGGCGACCCATTAAATGGAAATGGGAATGAGAACGTAAATGAAAATGGAAATGCATTGACAATTGTCATACCCCGAGTACTTGTACATTTTCTTTCAAAGTTATTGACACAAATTTTAATGCAATCATAAAAAATATAATGATAAAAGCAAACGGAGCAACAGTTTTGCCGTTTGACCATCACATGAGATTTGTGGAACCCTTGGAGTGAAGGGGAGGTGGTGCACCTTCTGGACAGGGTTCACAACCGGTTTGAAAATTAAATGAAATGCAATTTTTGCGATAATCAAATGCCAATCGACGACAAACTTATATACTTGTGTGTGTTTAGGAAAAAATAGCAATACTTAAAATAAATGGGCAAGAATTCTGTTACGTCATTTGTAATTAATAGTAATCGAATTTAAATTGTTATCGATTCGTTTGAAATAGTTCAATCTTTGCTAATAGAGATGAGCGTGAAATGGAAATTGAAAACAAATTCGTGAAATAGGAAAATAAATTCACCGTCTCCTTATATTTAAAAAAATGCAAAGTCTTAGTAACTAAATTGATAATTTACCGGAAATTTGAACCGCAAACATTTTCCATTCCTGCAATCTTTGAACGGAAACGGAACTCAAAGCCGGAGCAATAGTTGTGCAAATCTATAAGCAAATCATATCCGAGTCTTTTAAGTTCACTTATGTCCTTCAACCCAGGAAAAATTAAATTAAATTTTAGAAAAGGCAACAAAATGTTAAATATCTTGGGGATTTCTAATGAAATTGACTGCACGTTGCCAGACCGCAAAATTAACGAGTCTACAAACATTAAATACGGTTAATAAAAATGAAATTTACTTAAAAATTTAATTAATGTGGCATGACAGCAACTAGATGCGATACTAAATTGCTAATATGATGAGAAAAGAAAATAAAAAAAATCGTTAATTTCATGGCATAAACGTTGTTTTTTCGTTGCGGTTTTCAGTTTCACCCACACCACACCGCACACACACACACACACAGACACACACATATCAGTCACACACACATACTTACATACATATGTGTGCCAGATTTGCGTGCAATTAGAACAATGCCGAACCGACACACACATTGCAAATATTTCACGGCATTTTCACAAATTTGTTGTTGAATATCTAAGACATTAAATTTCGACTGTGACCGCGGCGAAGCAAGAAAAGCTAATTAAATGTTAAGGCTGTTTACTTGGCAAGCGTTATAGACAAATCACCTCAAACTCTTTTTGTACTCGGGACTCGTATTGCATTCATTTAGACATGTGCGTCCTCCTGAACACCTTGAGTTCAGGGATCAAAGACTATAAAAGCTAGATCATCCAAATATGGCATACAAACTTTTATGAACCCACGCAGCATTTAATTAATAAAAGGCAGACTCCAAAACTGGTGGAAAAAATAGCCACGCTCTTAAAATCAGATAAAAAAAAAAGTCCACCACACTTTTAGGATGGAATCATCTCGCATATCCTTTAGATTTGTTAAATAAAACGCCAGAGCTAGGCTGTTTTAAGTTAAACTCAGAAATGTTATTAATATACAGATAATTTATTGAACCGTATTGTTTTCTTATCGATATTATTTATTGAATCGTAAGCGTATGTTCGTGTCACGCGCTCATCGTCATATGGTATAGAGCTTAAAATTTTGAATACTGCTGACATTGCCATCCCATTGTAAAAATTATTCCGGGTGTTCCGGAAATGTAAACCAACCAAAAATCAAACAAAAATGTATGGGTTAACGGATGGTTTTCGGTTGGATTGTTTTTTTTCGAACACCCCTTATTAAAAACAAAGTTATAGTAAAACACTTTAAATATTTACTATAAATAAGGGCAACAACAACAACAACAGCAGCAGCAGCAACAAGAGCAACGCTTAATTAAATTGCAAAATGTATTTGTTATTCAACTATTTGCGAAATGTGGCAAACTAATTAAAAGTGTGTCGAAGTCGAATGCCAATGGCAAGAACAAAAGGCGACCGCGAACAACAGCAACAGTTGCTGCATGTGTATATGTGTGTGTGTGTGTGTGTGTGTGTGTGTGTGTGGGCGGGTAGTGTCTGTTAACAAAAGCGCAAACAACAATAACAACAACGGCAACTACAGCAACAGCAGTCACACTTGTTGTTAGCATTTCGAAAACAATGCAGATATGTATGTCTGTCTGTGTGTTTGTATCTGTGTGTGCGAGCGTGCGTGTGTGTGTGTGTGTGTGTGTGTTGTGCCATTTAATACATTGGGAATGAAACGGAACCATGCGAGAACAAGACCATATTTGTGTATTCGTACATTTTTATGCATGCTTTAACATATTTACAAATGTACATACAAACATATGCATATGTATAAAATTATTTTGACAAAAATGCTCGACTACAATATACCCTAACCTACGCAACCCTTAGCTAGCTTTCTTTTAGTCAAGTTAAGACTTATTTATTTGCATATTTACAGTTTGTCAAATCAGCTGATCAATCTTTCACAAAAATTAATTTGAATAATGATAGGAGTACTAAAGTTAAATTAAATTTTATACAAACGATATTGAGTCTTTACTGAGTGTCTTAAATTTAATTTGGCGCTCACCTTTGATAATAATTAAATTCAAAAATACTTAAAAAATTCGTGAGAAACGACACATTTGCTTAAAATCGAATGAAAGGCGCAGAAGAGAATAAAAAGTAGCAATTACAATTACTTATTACACATTTTGTTCATAATCTCTCATCTTTCTGACAAACAAAACAACATATTTAACGTGCTGTCAAAGCTTAAATCAATTTCTCATGTTCATGTTACCTAATTTATGTTTCAAAACAAATTAGAACGAATTGATTTAACTGTTAAATATATGACTTGTCACCTTGCCCAACAAATTTTTTGTGGCGGACCAGAGAAGTCAGAGTTCCATCTATTAATCATTCAACATCTATTAATTATTTAATTTTGTACAATAAATAGTTTTGGAAGTAATGAATTTTAAATTGAAAAAATATTATTTTTTTGTGCGGTTTTTTTAAGCATTAGTTTCCAGTATAAATCTTAATAAATGCATTATTGAATTAAGAAAAAGTCATGTATTATGCGGTATTTCTTACGAATTAATTTGCTTGCAAATTTAAATAATATCCATAAGATTCCTTCCTTAAGATATAAGGTATACAAGTCGATGGATAAATCACTTAAGCTACAGTCTGTCCATTACATGGCAAAGATTATATAAAAGCTCATGGGTAAAGGGCACTATCATGTACCTTGTGCAGATAGCATGCACACCTGCCTAAAAATATTCACACACTCACATGCATTTATCCATGCAATTCCAATTCGAATTCCAATTAAAAAATCAAGTTCACGGAAGTCATTTAATATTTGCATAGTTCCAAATGGAAATTTTGATAAGTTAGCTGACAGATGATTCGTTGCTCAAGGAGAAGAGTTGTCCCCTCAATAAACTGACTTAGGACTAAAAAAGCACAGAGCAAAAGAAAGATACATGAAGTAGTAGACATCCAACTCGCTTTTGAAAATACACTCATTTATTTGGTTTTCTTTCACATATAATTGCTCAAACCACTCTAAAATAAAAGTTCAGTAAGTCAACAAAGAATGTACCCTAGTACATTGTACGAACGACAAAGATGTACCTGTTCTGGTAATGTACAAATGTACCAAAAACGGCAACTATGGATATATGTATTCATTTGAAAAAAATTTATGGATATTATTGCTGATTTGGACATCGATAAATGACAGGCAATTTATGATTTGCAATTTTTAACGCTCTGTTGCTCAAGTATTCTGACTTTCAATCTTATGAATACGATATTTTAAGATATTTATATAAGTGTAGGTACTTTTTTTTGCATTTGCATAATTCCCTTTTCATATCGAAATGTAAATGATATCTTAACAATTGTTGTCGTTGACTTTTTTTTATACATGTACATTTCATTTCAGTTTTTCTTTTTACATTTCGTTGCCATTGTTAAAATCTCATTGAAACTGTTGCTTTGTTTTTCCTTTTCTTTTATATTTTTTTTTGTTTGTGTTTTTGTTGGCTCAAACGGTTTTGGCTTTTGCACTCTAACGACATGAACACACACACACACACACACACATAGGACATGCTAGCAAAAAACAGTTTTAAATTGCAAATTATTCAGCTAAAGCGAGTACAGGCTTTGGCTTTGTTGGCAGCTTGGCTTTGGGTTTGCTTTGGTAACTTGGGCGCGTCGTTCTAGAAAGCCACATAGAAAAGCGCACCATGTGGCACTGTGGGGACTGTGACACCAAGTTCCGCTTACTTTTGATCCACTGAAACAACAGCAACTGTGCAAATAATAATAATTTAAGTGTTTATTTTAGACTTTTAAAGTACACAATGTGAGTATAAGTACACATGTTTAGAAATTTGCTTATATTCAATACTCATTGTTTTTCACAATTCCTCAAAAACTACGCTGGTGTGGCAACTCCCTACAAATGAGAGTTGAAAAGAAAAAGTTGACATCGCATACATTTTTCAAGCTTTCAATTGAGAAACATAACAAATTGTGGCAATTCTTGATATTATCATAAGATATGCGAACACGTGTAATCCAAGAAATTCACCTCATTATAGCAGATTTCTCTCACAAAATAAACTGTTCCCCATCCCCCTGGGCACTAAGCATTATTCAGAAATTTTCTAAAACGCACTTTACATATTTACAGCACATTTTCTATTTCACTTTACTTATCCAATTATCGGCTTTTGTTGGCATAGACCTTTGATCTTCATAATTAGCATATTAGATATTGGTACTTTAAAGTAAAGTTGAACATTCGAATACAGTATTTCTGCAAAAAATATAATTTTTTCGCCTCAGTAGCCTGTTGAATTTGTTGCCGGTTTATAAAAGGATTTGCTCCACTGTGCGGCATGCCGCGTGTTGCGTGTCGAAGCGTATTCGCTTCGTTTTTTGTGCTTTAGTCTCGCTTTTGGCAGCTGTTATTGTTGTTGTCATCAGCGTCGCTTTTTTGCCAATTAATTATAATAATTAAGTTTGAAATGCGTTGCGACTTAACAACAATAACAACTACAAACAAACAAAAATTCTCCACACGCAAACGCATTTTACTGCCGATCCAATTTTCCGGGGCAATCCTTTGACACCGTCTAACTAGAACCCGACAAGAAAAAAATAATAACTACTTATTCAACAACAAAAATGTACGGTGTATATGAAAATGTTCAAGGACACACATACAATTTGGGTACATACTTTAATATGTACTTATATATTATATCGGGCTTAGGTTTAGGTTAAAATATCTTTCATCTATTCTCGATTTTGAAAATAATATGGTTTCAAATATTTACGTGAATAAACAGATTGTATGCTTTCAAACTGTATTTAACTTTGGTCAAGTCAAGAAAAACTATATATATATATAAAACTTTTTTAACGAATTTATAAATATTTAAATTCAGAATGTATTTAGAGGTCAAATCATTATCAAAATGACATTCCGCTTGAAAATCGGTTCAGTTTTGATCAAGTTATGACAGTTTGAAGTTGGTCAGACTGCGAATTTAGCCACTTTACAAGTCAAAATTTTTGTTCAATTTTACATGAATTTTTACAAAAAAATGAAAGGTTTCAGAATCTAGTTTAAAGTGTTGTTTGATACTAATTACGATATAAGGAGTTGATTAAAAGTGAAAACTTGAGATATAAAATGTTGAATTTTCGAAATTTCAAAGGGGGGACCCTTAGCAACAAAAAATATCTAGTAGAATCTAGAAAAAAATATTTTTTTTTAATAATTTAATAAAATATAAATGCAGAATGAATTAAAATGCCAAATAATGATTAAAATGACATTCCGCTTAAAAATCTGATTATTTTTGATCAAGTTATGACAGTTTGAAGTTGGTCAGACTGCGGATTTACCCACTTTACAAGTCAAAATTTTTATCCAATTTGACATGATTTTTTACAAAAAAATGAAAGGTTTCAGAACCTAGTTTAAAGTGTTGTTTTATACTAATTACGATAGAGGGAGTTGATTAAAAGTGAAAACTTGAGATTTAAAATTTTGAATTTTCAAAATTTCAAAGGGGGGACCCTTACCATCTAAATCGATTCTTGGTCGAAAATTAATAATTTTTCTAAATGAACAAAAATTGAATACAGAATAAATTAAGAGGCCAAATCATGATCAAAATGACATTCCGTTTGAACATCTATTCAGTTTTGATTAAGTTATGACAGTTTGAAGTTGGACAACTCTTTGACCTAGCAACTTTACCACAACCGTACCGGTACAAACGTTTCGGTATTCGGTTTTTGGCAGAGAATTTTCATTCGGTTACGGTTTCAGTTCCGGTACTAAAAATGAAACGGTTAGTTTCGGTTAACGGTTCCGGTGTTATTCCCTGATTTTACGTTAATTTCCTAATGAAAAGTTTCTAATTGATTAAATAACAAAGGAGGTATATAAGAAGATCCAATATATATTCTTTCTATAAAAATTTCCACTTTTTAAATTTGAATTTTGCAAAACTCTGTCGAATTGCTTAAGTCATAAACGAGAATGCTGTATGTTAATAAAAGCTTAAGCTTTTCCCCTGAAAAACACTTCTCAAGTTTATGAAATGGAAAATTTTAAATCGATATAAGAATTAAATGGCGAAGGATATGACGGAACGAGTATCCGTAAAAATAAAATAAATAATAATAGATTAATTGCAGCGTGTGTAGGCAATTCACAATGATTGTGCTGATAATGATGATGACGATGATGTTGGCGATGAAATCCCGTTGCTAAGAGAGAAAAAACAATAACAACACATGCACATGTCACCCGCGACCCAAAAGCCTCACAGCATACACACACATACACACACTCGCACGCACACACATAAAAATTCGAAATTTAAGGCATAATTCTTGGTTCACTCGGTTGCCATCCCTCTCTCATTATCTCGCTCGCTCGTTTTTTACCCAACACCAACAGACAGCAATCCCTAGTGCTCCACTCCCCCACCACCGCTCCCATCACCACACACACACACAGACAATCATCCTTCTTGACAGTGTTGCCAACTAATCTTTTTTTCCGCCAGTTCTGGATTTTTCCGACTGCCGATCCACGCAAAATTGTGATATTGTGATATAGTGGCAGGAATTCTAACTATTTTTAAAGTTACTACTGGAAATATTCCAAATTCCAAATCATAATTACTATTGTATATGTTGTACTAGTAAACATTTTTTTAATTATTTAAAAATATTTTGTATTTATATTTACCATTTAGAGTCTATGAGATCTTGTTATTCAGACAAGCGGAATGACAGACAGGGCTAAATTGACTGGATTTTGAGGGAAATATATATATTCTTTAGACGGTCGGAGTTATAGCACCTTCTTATGCCTGTTATATACCTTTGCCCAAAGCCATTATGCCTCATTTGTCTGCTTTCAATATAAAATCTACCCAAAAAACTATAATAGCATTTTATCCGGCTGTCTTGCAGATCTTTTTCTAGCTTTGTTTAAATGTTAATATAGCTTTATTGGCAACACTGTTGCTTATCCACGCTATATCATAAAATACTCGTTCAACGTTTGGCCAATTTTTAACGTTAGGCTGCAAACAGAGTGTACAGTTACCGCGAGTGCCATAAAAATTATAATTATTATGTACATATAGAATTATAGTTGTTGTTGCTGCTTTTTGCATACGAGTATTTTCAAATGAATTTCAAAAAAAATTTGTATTTTATCTTTTCGCGCATCGCGTGCTGTTCTCGTTGTTGTTGTTGGTTTCTCAGTGAGTGACAGTTTGGACTCTGGCGGCTGCGCTGCGACTGCGCTGCTGTCTGCTCCAATAAGTCAAATAGTTTTTCACTTGACGCGATTTTTCATTATGTGTGTGCGGTATTTATTTTTTTTTATTTTATACTTTTCTTTTCTTTTTGTTTTGTTTTCTTCTAGTTGCAAGAAAATGGTCGCGCAGTGAAATTATTTTTGGCAATTGTATTTTAACCGACGCTGCAGGTGCCATGGGGGCGAATTTGGAGGGAGTGGGAGGAGGAATATGAGAAAGGAGTATGAGGAAAAGGAGAAGGCGGAGAGAGATGGCGACGATTGCGACCTAATTTCGGTTTGTGTTTCACAGTTTTATGCGTTTGTTGTTCTTGTAGCTACGGCAATTAGCATACACATTGTGAACAGCAGCACTGTACGAGATACACACATACACATATAAATATACATACATGAGTGTATGTGTGTATTTATGCATGAGTCAGAATGGTGTGGGATGCAATAGCTTAAGACTAAAGCACAGGTAAAATGCTTTAAAATAACAATGTACACACTAACGTAAGGAACAGCTGATACGCTTAACATACACACACACCCACACACACTTACATATGAATATGATGTACACTCAGCGAACAAATTATGTATTTCTTACTGAAATAATTAGATTGAAATAATTAAAGTCAAGCATCTCATTCTTATTTCAAGTAAGATTTTTGAAGTTCGAAAATTTAAGTATTTTAGTCGTTCGATTTTGATTTAAAAACAACTCAAACTTGATTTAAGTCTCAAAACCGTAGTCAGTGGTAAGTACAATTTTTATAATAAATGTAATAAAATTATTCAAATCATGAGTTGGGTGCTGAAGGCTTTCAAGCTACAGATTGACAATTTTTTTTTTTTTGACGTAAAAGAGTATTTGCGTTTCATTTTAAGGAATTTTAAGACTTATTCTGGATACAATTCAAATATTTGAAAATCTTGATTTCGTGTTTTAGGAACTTGATCTTAGAGTATTCGCTGTGAAAAATCGTAGCGGGCGCGAGTTCCGAATTTATATAGAAATTTAACGTTCTCATTTCTAGTAAATTAAGACTTCAACTGATTCAAGAATTTTTTCTATCTTCGATCTTTAAAAAAAAAACAACTAAAAACCCAAACATTTTGTTGGTGTTTAGTTGATTACATTTCTAAAATATCCCTGTATAGTAAAAAGATTATTGATACTTGTATGCTCACTTTCAGTAACTTGCACTATTCAAACCTATTGTACCCAATTCGAGGTCATTTGAACTTAATTAAATTAATTTTATTAAATTCCTGCATGAATCTTCATCAGTCTAAGGACATGCATATTTAAAACTGTAACAATCTCGTACATAAATGCACACTCACACAGATAAGCGCACACACACGCACATGGCAGACAACGTGTTACATTTAAATCTGCTGCCAGGTTGTGCGTAACCAAATGCAGCATCACACACACAAAGAAGATACACACACATCCACATACTGTCATATCAGGGAGACTGGGACATGTCATTGAGAAAGCAAAGCGAGTGAGTGACAGAGGGAGGGGGAGGGAAGGGGCCAAGGTGAATCATGTTGGGGAGCGCAGAACGTAACAAGCATAAAACTCACCGCTCTTACAACAACAACAACAAAAACAAATACAACAAAGCACAGTCCATTTGTACGCACATAAAGCGCCCGCAGCGCAGCTTTTGCATTCGTTACAGTGATGGCCATAACAAGAGCGACATCAAAGAATTTACACTTGTTACGTCAAAGTTTATGCCAAGCACTTGTATTTACAGTTGTTTCTGCTATAGCGAGCAAAGTGCACTTAAAGATTTTGCGAGAGAAAATAGAGAAAGAGAGAAGTATAGTCAACTCGATAAGTTATCGAGGCTGACACATTTGTACCCAAAATGGTGAATTCTCCATTCGTTGATAAAATGGATCAGTTCTTTTTTCAAAATGGTACATTTTTTAATGGTTAGTGAACTTTAATATCTTTTTAATTTTATTTTGTAATCATAATTATGACACTTCACACACATATACTATATGTACATACATGTATTTTAAAAAAATTTGTTTAATATTATCTATTTCAATTTTAAAATATACAATTTCAAATAAAAAAAATTGTTTTGTGTTGTTTTAAGTTTAAGACAGAGTTAAAATATAGAAGTATTTTCTATTAAATTTATGCTTTTTGTAAATTTAATAAGAAAAAATTACGTTAATATTAAATTTACATATAAAAAGTTTGTACTCTTATCTCGAAACTGACCCATTTTCCTCTAATATCTGGAACAAGATACATATTTTCATAAAGTGGCAACTGTGTCAAAAACTGGCACAGCACAAAAGCAAATACAAAATTCAAGCGACAGCACCAAAATGAAAAACTTTCAGCATCAACTCGCACAAAAAAAAATACTTTTGCTGAACTTTGTCTGCGTCTTAAAAAAAAAAAAGAACAACAAAAATAGAATTAAGTAGCGCAGACGCAAATAAAACTTGAGTAAGCAGGACTTTATTTTTTTTTTTTTTCAAACAAAAACAGAAAAGGTTTTTGTATAATACTGCAAAACTGTTGCTGTTTTTATGGCCGCCAGTGTTTTGTATGCGTAAAGTAACTGAAACGAGATACACAATGTTTGGGAGAATGACAGCATACACGAATGGGGACAGGAGAGAGGAGGGGAGGGGACGGGACAGGGGCAAAAGGGGAGTATCAGGCGCTGAGCAGCTGTTTAAAGCACAAACTGAAAGCGAAAGGACGCAGCAAAAGTAAATGTTGGTTACCCAAGGGTAGGTGATGGATGGATGGATGGATATTTGTCGAAAGAAGAAGAAAATAAAGGAGAGTATGTATCGGTTATGAAGGAATGGAACAAAATAGACGCTTTTGAATATTTAATATTTATAACTTGAGCAGCGAACCGAGAGATGATTTGTATCCCCACCGGAAGCTAATCTCGAGTTGAACTAACTCGCACATTTACACACACACACACGCACACATACAGACAGTACAAATACAGAGCAGAGCTTTTCAGGGTGGCCAAGGCGAGCGAGGTTATGTATGTATGTATGTATTGCATGTATGTGAGCAAACCAAGACACGCACACAAGGAAAGAAGCCGTTTTACTCTAACAGAAATTTATGCATGTATATGTACATAGGTATTATAAGAGAACATACAAATAAATATCTAAGTGTATCTTAAAGCATGTTGCATTCAAAAATCCAAATAAGTATGCTTTATCGATTCACAGTGCACACATACATACATCAATTCACATGTACATGTGAATGTATCTGTAATATTTATGTATGTACGTGTACATACTTCTTCTCAGTGTAAGAAACCAAATAAGGATATAAACGAAGTAAAGGCACGCGGTGCGCTCGAGCTTAACTAAGCTTGCCTCGGCGCACTTAATTTTGTTGCTGTTGCTTTTGCATGACACTGCGAGTCGAGGATGTGGTGAGAGAGAGAGAGAGAGAGAGAAAGAATGAGTGTGATGAAGAAGAATGGGTAGAGGGAGTGAAGGGAGGTGTTGGGCCAGCGAATGAATTCCTGGTTTGGGCTCCTGCAAAAGTCAACCCTGACCGCTGGCTTGGCAGCCTGCCGAGGCGCATGTACGAACACACGCACACACAAATACATACATAGACTACATATGTATGTACACATACATACATACATAAATAAGCAGTCAGTTAGTCGGTCATTATGACGACGCTTTGCTGCTGCTGCTGCTTCAGTGCTGTCATTTTAGCTATTTTATTTATTTTATTTAAGAAAACCAATATATTCTTTGTAGAAAATATATAATAAGTGAACTACTCTGATATTAAAAGAAAAGATTATGTTATGGAAAATATTAAGACTGCCTTGATGAAAGGCTGAGTTAAAAAAAGTTTTTAAGCCAAACGCAGCTTGTTAAGGCCAATTTAAAGGCTTAAGGCTAAATTATATTTATATGAAAATTTCAACTTTTGCTTTAGTAATTCTCAAATCCTTACTTTCTTTATAATAAATTTGTATAATAAATATTCTTAGTCCGACAAACATAAAGATGCTGTCGATAATGTTGTTGAAATCAAATAAATATAGTTTTGTTAAAAAATGAGTATATTTTTAATTTATTTTATCAACCCATAATCTGCACTTTCGAGCTACAATTTTAATATAAAAAATTGGATATTTGTAGCACTTTTAATAACTTTTTAGCTATTTTTTTTTTTTGACAAAATTAGCTATTTTAGCTCTTCAAATTTTGGCAACACTATGCTGCTGATGTTATAAGTGTTGGTGTTGTGAATGCGTGCCGAGTGTACTGTTGCTGGCACACAAAAACAAGAACAACAACAAAAACAAACATAAACAACTCTTGCAAAAGAAAGAAAAATGAAAACACAGCGTCGTCTTCTTCTTTCCTCACAGCGTTTGGGATCGTGACAGCAGCAAAAAAGCCCCAAATATTTAGTGGTACATGTGCATACACATTGTACATATGTACACACTTAGCAGTAAATGTACATATGTTAATAGTTTATATCAGGGAATAATAATGCAAGCGGTACTGAAACCATTAACCAAAACTAACCGTTTCATATTAAGTACCGGAACCGGAACCGTAACCATAATAAATTATTTTTCAACACCCGAAAACCGAAAGAAATGTACCAGTAAAATTTTGGTACTATTTTTAATATTGTATTTTCATATATGTATTATTCTGCTTTATATTAAAAAATAACTGAAAAATTTATTTAGGTTTTTCCTCGACAAAATACATTGAAAGTCTCAAGTTTCGAATTTTAATCAATTTCATAAGTCAAAATTAGTATAGAAAAAACATTTTAACACTTTAAAAGTTGATGTGTTGTACCGGTGCGTACCGGTACTGATACCGGAACTGAAAAGACAAATCCGAAATGAAACTTTTTAACATAATTGTTGTTTTGGAACGTACTATAACCGAAACCGATATTTGTTTCGGTTTGATTTTCAGGTTTATATTGCAACTGCCGGCCACGTTTCTGGTTTTCTTAGAGAAACGTGAACTGCACAAACAGCAACAAGACAAAAACAGGACAACACTTAAGTTAGGCTCTTGTAAATGAAGGGATGCTGATGTCATCCAAAGCGTACACATACGTACACTCAGACACAAGGACGTAGGCAAATTTGTGCAAAAGGGTGACCAAATACTTTTTTTTCATAGTACATCATACACCAAAAATATCTAAAGATTTTTAAAATAATTGATTTTGAAAAGAACAACAGGTTGAAAATTGTGGAGTTGCTTGAATGTCAGAAATTTCTTTTTTTCGAACATATTTTCGAAATTGAAATCAAAGTTGACTGCCGTAACTGAATTTACAATGGTGCGGGGGGAATTGCCCAACCTCCCTGCCCCTTGCCTACGCCCTTGCACAAATACATATGTTTGTTATACGATAAGTACTTAGCTGTTGCATTTTCATATCGCATAATCTTGTTTGTACACAGAAAGAGCTTTTTGGTCACTTCAAATGCGACTCCCTTAAAAATACATATATTTACACACACACACTAACGTACAGTAAAACCAACATTTCTTCGTATTTACATTCAGTTTATATACTTCAACGACTATTGTACTATAGGTCAGGTTTTCCAATTAAAGATAATTTTTATTTTTAAATTTATTTATTTTGAATAAAAATATGAATGAAAATAAAAAAAAAATTGAATCGACCTACAAATTATTCGTACACCATTTCGAAAACTCTAATTTGCCAAGTGTCTCTATATAGTACATATAAAGCAAAATAATTTAAAATTAAACAAGTGTACAACTAAATGCAACATCTATAGAGCCTTTGATGAAAATGCGAAAAACGTTATACATGAATACTATAATTATGTTTTAAAATGGAAAAATACGCAAATTAAAGCAAAAACAGGGTTTTGAGTCCACTGTGCGGTGACGAAGTGCCGACCAATGAATGTGTGTGGGGTTTGGTGAGTAGAAAAAGACGCGAAAGCACAAGCGCCCGCATTTCTCCCCATTGCCACTGTGTTTGCATGTATTTGTGTGTGCGCTTGTGGTGAGCTTAGGCTTGCTTTAGCTAAGGCGAATTGTTGCGTTCGAAGTCGACGCAAGCAGAGTCCTGCTGGCGCTGTTGCGGCTGTTGCTGCTGCGACTGCGGCTGCTTCTGCTGCTTTTTGTGAGCTTTTTTTTCTTTGGATTGTGTTTGTATGGGTGCACGCAACACTAAAAGTCAATTGACCCGAAACTGTTGTATATGTAAATGTATACATATGTATGTATGTACATATGTACATACAGCAAATGCAGCAGCGCCTGCAGAATTTTGCATTTATTTTATTTTAAAATTTACTTATATACATGAGTAAGTACATACATAGAGTATGAAAGTGTATTTTTATATTATTTTATTTTTATAGATTGATACAAATCACAGTCATATACATGTGTACATACATATGTATACATATATACACGAACTGCGTTCCTTACTTATGTACTATGTATTTTTGTTTGTACATGTGGGGGTATGCGTATATTTCTGAAATAAATTCAGTACTTTTAGTTTTTGGTCGCAGTTGCTGTTGTTGTTGTAGTAGTTGCTCCCGCTATTATTAGCGCAATGTGAGTACTAAAACAAAAGCAACAGTAGAAATTTGTTGTTGTTATTGTTATTGTTATTTTTGTGTGCTCTATTGTATTTGATGTTTCGCAATTTCTGTAGTTGTTGTTGTTGTTGTTGTGTCATGCTTTACTTTTTTCAATCTATTTATGCTTTATTTTCATTCGTGCTTTCAATTATTTCGCACGTTCACTTCGCTCTCACCACACAGTTCACGCTCTCGCTGTTCTCTCTCATTTGCTGCTCTCGCACTCACACGCTCCCTCTTTTTGCATTCTCTCACGCATCAACTGCAGGTGCATTCACAATTGCCGCTAGTGTCTGCAATTGTCATAAGAGCGCAAATAGCTAATTGTGGTTATTAATATGCATATAATTAACTTGTGTATGTACGCGTATAATGTTCATATCTGCAGGCTGCTAAACGGTTTCTCACCATACGCAATTTATGTGCAATTTTAAGGACACCCGTAATCTTTATAGCACATACTATGATATCACTTCACGTCTCAAATTCCAGTGAATGCTTTAACACCGCTTTGGTGCATTAACAATACGTAAATTATCAAAAACAATTAATTGACTAACTGTATTTTATTTTCCAAAAACAATATGAAGTTTCTTCGATATCTAATATTATATCTTAGTTGCTTATAGTCCTTAAAATAATAATGAAACAAATATTTTATATTTTTTTCTTGTCAAAAAAAATTTCTGGACATATTGTATTTTGATATTAAGACTTGACAACGACAGAAACAAAAGATGTCAACAGTGTAATGAAAATGAATCTTGACTCTATTGATAATTACAATTAAAGTCGAGCAAATATCAATTTTTATTGAACTTCAGGCTATTATTAATATGTCCTTCAACGACATTTGTAACATTCTATACCCAAAAGTTACACTTATTCATGAATCTGTGTATGTGACCACTTTAATGACGTTTCAATGCAATTATAATAATTATAATACTGATAATTATCAATAAATGTTACTAATATCAGTACAAATTCATATGTATGTATTTATGCATTGAAAGTTGGTCTAATAGAGCTTAAAGAAAGATTCTCACACCAACGATATGATTATCGCCTAGTAAGTAAATTATTTGATATTTTAAATACATTTTAATTATGTATAGATCAAATACAAAATATGTTTTATTACGGTTTCCAAATAGCTTTTAAAGGCTTTCCAACATGTTGAATAAAATTAGAATTTAATTGATTGATTCTAACGAAAAAAAAAAAAAAAACATTAAACAGTAAAAGTTGTGCTTTGATATTGCTTATAGCTGCTTTATATCAAATTTTGAGCACTTCTACATATGTATGTGTAAACAAACAATAATGATCTTAAGTTGTTTGGTCAGTCAGATGATTGTACGACTTCACATCATGCCATAAGAAATTAAAGTTCATTTTTGATTAATTGTTAAGCACAATAATCTCAACGATTTGACTTACTTCTTCTGATTAACTTTAATATCAATCGATTTATAATTGAAAATCCATATCACACGGAATGAATTTGAATTTAAGAACATTTAAGATTGATTATTTTTTTCAAAAACTTTTAAGTTATATTATACGAAATGAATACAATTGTAGTTTTGAAAGTTTACATATTAATAATTCAAAATGATATTATACGGAATCAATACAATTGTAATTTTATTTTTTTGATAGTTTATATTTTAATTCCATAATTCCATTATTTTTGAAGTTCAATTTAAATTTGAGAATATTGAAATTGTGGTTTTGATCAAGAAACGTTAAGCAATTGACGGTTTAATAATTTGTTGAAAGTTATACTGTATAGATATATATATGCACATGTAAATATGTGTGTACATTGTACGTGCTTATATTACGCGCAATTTATAAAATCCATTTAGCTAACCGGGTCATCAGCATGCGATGATTGGGGCCAGCGATTGTGTGTCGGATTAGTGATTAGTGCCAGAGGAAAATATACAATATGCAAAAAATACAATAATAATAAAAAGTGCAGCACACCTAATGCATTTTGGACCGGGTTAAAGGGTCTACTATTTGTGCTATATGTTTGTCTCGATTTTGCTTGAAAACAAACACAACAAAAAAAAGAGGATGAAAACCTTGATCAGATGTCCATGAAAATACATACACACACATACACACACACACACACACACACACATATACACATATATATATGTAGGCTGCCCTGGGTGGAGTTTGGAGTCGAGGCTGTACCGCTCAAGGACGACCAGAGTCAGTGATGACATTCTTTTGCTGTTGTTGTTCTTTTTCATGAAATATTATTTTATTTACACTTTCTGTATGTGTGTGTTGTTTTTATGTTTGTGAGTTATGCTTTTTTTTTGTATTTTGTGACAAACGAAACTTCGAATCGAGCACACGGTACGACGAGTGAGCGACTGCGCAACAACAGCGAAAACAGCGTCAGCTGAAAAACTTTCTGCCCCACCAGCTCACCACCCACCCAACCGCCCAACCACCCATTCATCCTCCCCAACTTCAACAGCATGAAAATTTTCGTTGTTGCCCTGTGCTTTGCTTCGTGTCCTGTCCCTCACACACACACACACACACACACACACAAATACATATTATATATATATATATATATATGTATATATAGTCACAGTCACAAGCACCGTAATTTCCGTGCTCTCTTTCACTGAAAATCTCTTGCTTATTTGCACATACACTTTCACACTGATGTATATGTATATGAGTATATACTCGTGCACACACATATATATGCAAGCTTTTCTTCTTGTTGAATTTAACTGTTATTTTTGAGACTCTCTTTCGGCTCTTTCAGCATCCTTAGTTATTTTCCAACTTTGCACTCTCTTTTTGATTTGTTGTTTTTGCACATACGCGAACAAGAAAAAATATATGTATGTATGTATATGAAACGAAAGCTGCATAATAATGAGTAATATGTACAATTTTTAATAATAACATTGTACACCCACCAGCATGTATGGTATGCATAAATACATACATACATACCTACATATTTATGCATGTACATAGCTCTTATGTACACAGGAGTGTATAAATATGTGTGTGTAAGTACGAAATGGGCACACACTGTTATTTCTCACTCGATGCACTTTTTTCATTTTCATTTTCGTTTCTTTTCTTTTTTTTTGGCGTTCGGGGCGCGTGTGTCTTTTAGTTTTCTGTGTGCTGTCTTTTAGCCAATTGGAAAATCGACATGAAAAAGGAATGCATAAGCCAACAGAGCGCGGTCATTGAGCCGATTTTCTTTTATTATTATTTATATTCTGGTTTAAGGTATATACTGCAATAAACAATGTGTATGTAAATTCGTACTTACATATATATGCCAAAAAAAAACAGAAAAAAAAAATTTACATTTTATGCACACACACACGCACGCACAGAGTAGGTCTCAGTTCAGTCATATTGGAATTATACATACATACATGTACTTCGCAGTATGTATGCATATGTGTATGTGCGTCCAATTGGTGTTTATTGCTAGTCCGTTGCTCAGCTTTGAGGCTGCTAAGAATTCTCTGCTTGCTGAGCCGTCGCAACAACGTTGGCGTCGTCGCCCCCTCTTATGTACATATGTATGTGTTTGTGTGTGGGCTTTTTTGTATTTAACGCACAATTTCAACAATTCCAGGAGATGAAAAAAAACAGCAAAAAAAAGACTGCTTGCAATTTACCTTTTCAATATTATTGCTACAACGACGCAGACGCACGGTAAATTGATTCGGTTAATTGACGCGCTCCCGCAAAACACGTCCGGCTGAAATATCAACGCAAAAGTAGTGCTGCAAAAACAATCGAAGACACTATCGATATTGCGAATTTTTTTTTATCGATTTAAATCGAAAGCTTAAATAACCGTTTAGAAATCGATAACCGTTTCGCAATTTTTTTTATAACAGTACAAATCGATAAGAATATTGCTTACACAGCTTAGCACTGCACCACTGCTGCCAACTTAATAGAGGAGTAAATATCTGTTTCTGGCGGTTTCTGGAATACTAGCCAACTTTTTTAACACCAGCAGAAAAGTAAAAAAAATTGTAACTGCGCGCGTTTGTAGATGTTAAGTCAGGAGCATATTGCTAATGAGGAGTAACGTCCGTTAATCTTATACCGCAATTATATCAGACATTCTGTTAATAAAAAATACTGAAATTTAAATTTCAATAATAGTTAAGTAATAATTTCAAAATGCAATAACTTTGCAAAAAATTAATAATTTGATGAAAATTAAAAATTCGAACTCCTTAATTTTAGGAAAACATTTAAATGAAGGTTTTAAGTTCGTCACCCAAAGGATAGAAAAGTTACAAATTAAACTCTGAAAAAATATTTAAAAATGAGGAAAATTCCAAACAACAATAATTCTGAAAAATTTTAAAAATTGTAGCTTCAATATTAAGAAATTGTCAAAAAAAAAAAGGTAGGAAATTTTATAGTTACCAATTGTGACATTTGACCCAAAATGGTACATGTTGCCATATTGGAAATATTTGCAGGCTGGCAATCTTTGGGCCAAAACAGTGTTTCCACACCAGTGCTGCCAAGCTTTCAGGGGGAGCATTAGTTGTTTCTGGCTGGAAAGCATCTAAATTTGTTTTTGAGGAAACTGTTGCACAGTTTTACCAAAAATATTGATAGCAAAACATAGCTGAAAATATATTTAAAATAGCCAGATTTCCAACTAATAGCAATTTTGGTTTTTTTCTATCAAACGAACTCTGGAAACAGCCAGAACTATCTATAAAATAGCTAAGTTGGCAACGGTCCACTGCACCTGCTTTCGGTGAGAAATATATACGACGCAAAATTCAATTGTAAACTTATTTTTAGCAATAAATTAATAATTAGATAAAATAAAGGAGAATTTTTATATGATTTTAATTCATTTAATTAACATAAAATATTGAAACAATTCTATATGTCTGCAAAAATTTTCACAATCTGAAAATGGGCTTAAGCCCGCGAAACAAGGCTGCCAACCCAAACGGTTGTTGTGACAAAAAAAAAGTCGGCAGCTCTGCAACTACATTTATAAATCAGCTGTGCAGCCACGGTCTCGTATATAATCGAGTAACGTTACGAAAATTATTATATTCTTGCAGCCAAATTGAGGTAGATAAGGATTTTGTCAAAATAGACAAATTAACTGTTTTTTTTTTTATGAACAAATGAAAAAACGAATGTCAAAAAACTTGGCTAGCGATTTTGCATCGCAATTTCAGCTACTTTTAGGATTTCAGCCAGAAACAGATATTTTTCCCTCTAAGAGGTTGGCAACACTGGCTGTGGTGAATGGGGGGTGAGAAAAACGCACAAAGTCAGAGCATAAAGCAAAGAAGAAGGAAGGTAACAAAAAAAAACTACAATTAAATCTCGTATTTCGAAAAGTACGTACTCGCGAGTGTGTATGTGGAAGCAAAAAAGTGATAGGCATTAAATATAGTAAAACGGGCCGTTGCTGACACCCCTCCCCCAGCACACAAAGCAACAGCGACAGCAGCAGCACCAACAACAACAACAATAATATCAATACCAATAAATTGACCATGAACAACGGATTCAGCACCGGTGAGGAGGACTCACGGGGTGGCCATACGGACCAAACGTGCTGCCTGATCGATGACATGGAGCGATGCCGCAATCAGGCTGGCTACGCCGGCTACAGCAAACGTATACAGAAAACGGTGGCCCAAAAGCGTCTTAAGCTAAGCAGCGATCCAAGTGCGCAGCACATTTACATATGTGACTATCATAAAGCCAGAATACAATCGGTGCGTACGAAGCGTAGGCGCAAGGACAGCGAGGATGACAGCAACGAAACGGACACCGATTTGCATGAATTTCCCGATCTATACCAGCTGCATGTGTCCACACTGCGTCGTTACAAGCGTCACTTTAAGGTGCAGACGCGGCAGGGCATGAAACGTGCCCAGTTGGCGGATGTGAGTTAAAGTTACATTAAATCAACTACAACTACAGTGTGTCAAGTAATTGTTGACACAAACAAACAAATAACGCACAATTTATTTTTGATAATTAAACCATATGGATCTTATTTTTTCTTTGTTATTTTTGTGCGAATTTTGTTCTATGTCAAAGCAACTACTTGACCAGCTGTATATAAAACTATATTTAACTATATTTTTTGTATGTTATTTGCAGACCATCATGAAGCATTTCAAGACAATACCCATTAAGGAGAAGGAGATCATCACGTTCTTTGTGTATATGGTTAAAATGGGCTCCAACAAATTGGACCAAAAGAACGGCATTGGCAATGATACCACTTGAACGCAACTCCTACGGCAGCGACGGTATCGGTATCAATATCGTTATTAATATTGATGCCATCTGCTAATATCAGCGCTGCTGTCTCTCTAACACACACACACAAACACACACAAAACAATAGACACATACATACGTATACCAAACCACACATATGAAAAGGGCCTACAGTGAAATTGAAATAGAAGCAAAATAAGCAGCATAAATAATAATTATATAGCCCAAAGCTTTTAGTGCTTTTACAATTGTTTATAACTTTGCTCAACAATTTGCCAGCCGGAGTAATGTTATGTCCTTGGCTGCAAAATCCGTGTTAAACTTGTAAAATGCGGCTCATTCCGCTGGTTCGGGCCTGTGACCAAGATTTACAGTTAGTCAAATAACTATTTTGACAAATTTAAAATTTTATTTAAAAAAAAAAAAAAAATACGAGTATTTTTATTTTATTTTCTTATTTTGTTGTAGTTGCTTATGGTTATTAGAACAAGTGAAAAACAGAAACAATATCCATTGGAACCAACAATTTCAAAAAAATATAACCACTTTTTTTTTTTTTTTTTTGTCAAAACATTTAATTGACATTCTTGTATATTTTGTGGGCTCAATTTTGTGGAACGGTTGTGTGGCAATCGATGCTATTCGTAATTTAATTTCTATACATACAGATTTATTAAGTATATTCATATTTTTTAAATATTTATTTTTAGTATTTTTTTACTTGTATTGTTTTCTTGTAAATTCTCTGCAATACTAGAATTTTGTAAGAACTATATTAAAATTTGCAGGCAGTTAAGCAGTTTTCACTGTACCACGTCAACTTAGTCGTGAGGCCCCTAAAAGCCCACAAAGCGAACAGCAGCGTTAGATACACATATATACATACACCGTTTATCAAGTAATTGTTTTGACAAAGCAAAAAAAAAAATCACATTTTATTTTGAAAAAAAAAAATATTTTCTTGGTTTCTTTTTATTTAATTATATATTTTTTTGTTAGAATTGCTTTGGACAAATTAAAAAAAAGGAGAAATATTAGGATCTATTAAATTTTGAAAAAAATCAAATATTTATTTCTTTGTCAAAACAGTTATTTGACAAACTGTATGCACACATCCCACACCATATGAATTTGTAGCAGCAGCAACAACAACAACAAAACACTACTGGTGCTCCCAAAATATGTAGTTTAAATGAAAATATTGAAAAAAGAAAAAAGATAAACAAAAAAAAAAAGAAGAAGAAGATTAGTAATTGTAGCATTCATCGTTGTTAATAGCTCTTTATACAAATTCTACATGCATAGATAATATTAATAATATATACAAATATAATAAAAAAAACGAAACAATGTAAATGAAAAATGACCCAATTTCTGGGCCAAAATATGAAGCAACTAACATTTACTCTTACTTAGCCTTCGTTTTCTGTTATTGTCACCACTTAGCCAAAAGCAATCAAATAAAATTCTAAATCTGCCAACGAGAAATGAATGAATTATAAGAACAACAATCAAGAACTTCATAACATTCTACGTATCTTAAAAGAATTAAAGTAAATCCTATAAAATAATAACACTGTTTAATAATATGTAATTATTAAAAAAATTAATGCTGTAATTATATTTAAATTGTACATGTAATTTTACAACTCATTTTAAGAAACGTATTAAAAACGAAAGCATCTTTTAACTGAACAACATTATATAAATACATACACATATATAAACTACATATAGATTTCGGCAGGCCGAAGTTGAGATACCCTTGCACGATTAAGAAAACAAACTCTTCCAAAAGGCAAAGACAAATATTATATACATAAGAAGTTGGTCGATCTGTTCGGCTGTTATGTCTAAAGAGCTTTAAACTGTCTGACCTAAACATAATATTTATGTAGAATAATCGATTTAGGGAAAGACCATCAAGCAATTTTGGATGAGAAAAAGCCCTAAATTGTCTTAATAAACATATTTACCCCTGCAAGGGTATACAAATGTGCGTGGCAATAAATATATTTTTTCATTTCATTTACCAATTGAAAACGTTACGCGTTTTACTTGGGAATTATTTCAAAGTAAACTTAATATTTTTTAAATTAGCACAACTTATTATAATCTGAATTACTGAGCAATACTTTTAGTTTTTTCCTTCAAAATGGCAGAGAAAATTTCTTACAATTGTATTCATTTTGTCCGAATTGCGTTTTAAGAAAGCAATAAATAAGTTTCTGACTATACACATTGTTGAATTGAAATATTTTTTAATTCCAAATATTGATGCTAGAAATTTTTAAAATTTTTGTAAAAGTTTTATTGATTTTTTGTTATTTTTTTTAGAGGAGTAACGATCTTTCAACCATCATTGAATCATTCACCTTTATTTCAACTAATTTCGAATTTCATAGGATATTTCATAATTGCTTTTATTGCTATTTAAAACAATTTTTTGTTACGTTTTTAAATCGTGCTCTTGTTTTTTAGAGTTGGTTGCCAGACGTTTAAACTATCGGAAGTTTTTTCCTGGGATTGGAGGCTGCCACACAGCTTTTGCGTCCTTTTGTCATTTTGTTTTTAACCATTTTAGATCGCGATTTCAGCTACTCTTCGGATGATTTTCGGCTAGAAACCACCAACTCTACTTGATCGCACTATTTGCTCTTCTAATAAATTGACAGCACAGCGCCCAACAAAATAAAAAAAAAAAAAGCTAAGAAAGTTGCCAGCACTGACGGTGCCCAACTGCCAACACTGATTAAATTAGCAAATTCCAAAATTCCAAAAATTTTGCAATAAATTAATATGATACAAAATTAATACTCGAAATTAGACAAAATAAAGGTTAACATTTAAATGAGAACTTGAAGCTCGTCACCACAAGGGGAAAGAAGTTACAAATTTAATTTAAAAAAGTATTTCGAAAAATCGACAAAATTCTAACAAAAATTCTTCAAAAATTGAAAGTATTCTATCTTCAAAATTAAGAAAAATTAAAAAAGGTACATTTTTACAATGTACCTTGTTGGAAATGTACCTTTTTATTAGCTATAAAAATCAAGCCAGATCGGAAACTTTTACTAGGTGGCAGCTTATGATTTTTTCTCTAAAAAGTTGGCAACACTGCAACTCTAACTAATACAAATGTGCTGTGCGCTTCATTTCAACAAAATTTGGACGTATTTACATTGAATATCTAAAAATTGCAGACGTATTTGAGACTATTAAGGAACAGAATCATATTTTGGCTGCATTACCGGAGCGATAAAGCGTCAAGATATACGGATACGCACACTTAAAACGCAACGCTATATATATATACAAAGACGCACACACACACTAAGCGTACGTGTGAGTGAGTGAGTGTGTGTGTGTGTGCGTGTGTGTCTGTGTCAGTGCGTGCTGCTGTCGTCGTTGCAAAGAGGAAGCACAGGCAAAGGCGAACACGAAAAAGGAGCAAGAGAGCCCAAGAAGCTGTAGGGAACAGCAGTTGCCGGAACGACGTAGTGGTGTGTAGCAACCAGCAACAGCAAAAGAAACAGGAACAACAACAACATCAGCAGCAGCCGCAGCAGCGCCCTCTACAATCAAAAGTACATACAATAACACAACAAGAACAAGAACAATAGCAAAGTGCTAGCACCACAAAAACAAAGGTGTTGCCCCAACAAAAGATGCAACAACAACAAGAATCTTCTGGTGGCGAGGAGAGCTGGCTAGAGGAGCAGTGCCATCGTGAAATCAACGGCCAGAACGATGAGTATGAGCGTGAGTTTGTGCGTGAGCGCGACAACAATTTAAGCACCGTCTGGGGAGCATTCCAGGATTCGGCAACAGCCGTCGCACAGCTCTATCGTGGTAAGCATCCATTCACCTGTCCCAACTACATACATATGTATGCATCGATCCTGTGCCGTTAGCTACATTTTGTTTATGGCGTGTGTTTCGTTTGTATATGACTTTTAATTTACATATTCATACATACATACATATGTAATAAATTGTGTGCGTGTGTTTGTGTGCTTAAAAATAGTTTGGGCGAGGGTATTAATAGCGAGCGTGCTGCCTGACAGCCAGAAGCGCTTTGCGACAGCAGCAACAACAACAAACCCAACAACAACATTGGCAGCTTCATGCACACAACAGGCCCGGCTTTTAAGCTCCATCTCTGTCTATATGTATATATGTGTGTGAAAGCTTACATACATATGTATGTATGTCGCTCTCGAAGGGAACATTCACACACATACACACACACACACGCCTTCAAATTCTCCACATTCTCTATTCTACTCTTTTTTTTTCGTTGGCAATCTACGCATTATCAAACTGCAGAAGGGCTTGGAATGCAATAGAACCCCCTTCCCCCCTCACCATCCTCTCGTCTGCGCTGCGTTCCGTTCTCAGTTGCTGCTCTTTGAACTACAATAACGTAAATAGGAAGAGAGAGAGAGAGAGTAAAAGGCAATAACGTTAACGTATGCGCTGTGCTGCGCTGCTTCTTGCAGCAGAAGCAGAAGATTAACAGGCTGTTCCGTTAAGTTGCTGTTTGATACATCAAATCTATGTGTGTGTGTGTGTGTGTGTATCTATATCTATATCTATGCAGTGCGTCACTTTCGCACAACAATAACAATTGTCAAACAGCTGTTTCGACAGTCGGTGCACAGGAAGATGCTACGTCGCTGCCTCTGCCGCTGCTTCTGCCGCATGAATATGCATTTCTTTATGCCCTTTCCTTATCGTCGCAAAGTGCGGAAACCTACAAACTATATATTTCTATATATGTATGTACATACATACATACATATAATAGATACATACCATACAAATATTGCTTATTTCATTTTCTTTTGATTGCAAATTATTTTCGGGCTTGTTGCCATCTCGTTTCCTCGCTTAGTCAGCTGTATAAGCGGCCGTGCATTTCACATTTGTCATCATTTAGTTTTCCTTCTTTCCATTGAGGGTCGATAACGGCAAGTCGCTTTAGTCCTTAATTTCCGTGTCTTTTGTGCTGCAGCGACAGCAATAGCAGGTGTTGGATATTTTAGAGAGCAAGCGAGAGAGAGAGCCACTTTAGAGAGCCGATCTTCAATGGCTGACTCCGTCCTCTTTGTGCTTCCCATTCTCATTTTATGCTATAGAATTAGAGTTAAATATGAATACGAGGATAATATGCTCGTTAGATTTATAGATTCTTTATATAAGATAGTATTCTATATTTTTTATTGTACATTTTTTAGATCAAATATGTTGTGCAATTTTATATCCAAAAGTAATTTTTTTATTTTAAATCTGAAATTAATGATTTTGATAAAAGATATATTTTTATTCAACCTGTGGATATCGATCTTAATCATCTCATTGCCTTGATGAAATTCGCTTTTATATCTATCAGGGGTGCCACAGAAAGCGAAACCAACCGAAAATCTCCTTAATCTCAATATATGTAAGACAGTTTACAGAAGCCTAACAGAATTTTTATACAGCTCAGATCTAAAATAGAGAACCTAATTTCATATGAAATAATACTTTACATACTTCCATAGACATACTATATTTTAATCAATCTGTGGTTATTAATCTAAATCTTTCTTCTAATGATCGGGGTGCCACAGAAAGCGAAACCAACTGTAAATCTGTCAAAACTCCATACATTTTTGGGAATTGAAGCTTATTAGCATTATTATAAAGTCCAGTTCTGAAATAAAGTGCAAAAATTTTATATCAAATATATTTTGTTTACGTGTAACCTTTTAAAATGATCCATCTCTAATAATGGTTTTAGTTAATATACATATTTCTATAGACATACAATATTTGTAATCCATCTGTGGTTATCGATTTTAATCTAATTCCCTTTGGCTTTGCAGAGCGGTCATCAAACACATTCGCTTCTGAGACTGGAGCACTGTGGTTGCCCTTTCAGACAGCAGCCGGTACAGTGACAACACTCTACAAAGGTAAGAAATGCGGTTATAAAGTTGGTTAAGCTATTTGGAATTCAAATAGTAGTGATCTCGCTCCAATTAGTCACTTGGCTAATTGTAATGTTGAATTGATCAAGTTAAGAATAAAGTTGACTTTTGTTATTCTCTGCAGAATCATGTGATGGTCTCAAACGCACCAGCGACGCTGCCATACAATGCGGCTACCAAAGACGCACACGCGAATTGGCCGATTGGGCGCGCAGCAAAAAACGCCGCATGATTCGGCGAGAGGATTTGCTGGCCTATTTAGCTGGAAAAGCGCTGCCAACGCAATCAACAAATCCACATGCCAATCGTCGGTGAGTCCGCCTTGTTACGATACCGGGCATATCCTTTAAAACTAACCTTTTCACTTTTCTTTCTCTTTCTGTTTTGTGCTCGTCGACGACCGCTTCAGGTCACCGAAGCCGGAACATAATCACAGCGGTGTCCATCATCATCATCATCAAGTGAGTGGAGGCGCCAATGGTGTCACTGGCTTTGCCAGCAACGGACTGAGCATGATGCCACCTACAAGCGCCGGGGGACAGTCAACGCATTTGATAAATGGCGCCAGTGGCCAGGCGGCGACAGTAGGCGCCACAGGAGGTGGCATTGGCGCTGGCGGCATCACTGGCGACGATTTGCACACTTTCAAGGAGGCCTTAGTTTTGCGTCCACGGTAAATATTTTATCAAATAGTATGCTGAATCAAACTTCTTGCATTCTAAGAATAATATTTCATAACTGAGCGTATCAAAAAATCAAAAGAGACCCTGTACCTTGATTGTTAAATACTTTCTTGTATCTGTTTTAAATTTTTCATCCGATCTTGGTCACACAGACAGCACGATCTGTATCATTATTGCAAAAAACTAAGGAAATAAATTCAACAAATTTAAGTTTTGCAGGGAATCAAAACGAATTAAATATCCATTCCGGTTGCGGCTCTATTACTATTTCGGTAAAAGGTTCTATGTACCGGTACAACAAATCAATTTTGAAACATTTTAAAATGTTAAAGTGTTGTTTTATGCTAATTGTGAAGGTTGATTAAAAGTTGAAAATTGAGATTTAAAATTTTGAATATTCGAAAACATAAATTGAATAAATTTTAATGCAGACTGAAGTAAGAGAACAAACCATTATAAAAAGAATATTTTGCTTGAAAATCTGTTTAGTTTTGGCAAAGTTATGGAAGTTTGCAGTTGGTCAGACTATAGGCCAAGCAAATTTACAAGACAAAATTTCAGAAACATATATAAAGCGTAGATCAAGTAAGGAAAATTGCTCTTGTAATAAAAAATGTTAAGATTTTAAAGTTTAAAATAGTCTCTTTTCACAAAAAAAAAAAAGAGAATATACTTGTAGAAAGGAGTAGAAGAGGCTAGAAGACTATATTTTTTGTCATTTCTCTTTGCAATATCCTTAACTAAAACATAGAAAGAATTGCAAAATCATCTGGCCCTTAATCATATTAATTTGTGTTATGCAATCATTAACTTCTTCTTGATTTTCAGGGGACCGGAACTATTTGCATTTGTTGCCAACGAAATAGCACGTCATTGCAAGCGGCCTGGGAGTCCCATCGATGATAAAATGGACATTTGTCATTACAGCAGTAAACGTCAGCGATTTATGTAATCCTCGCATGGATTCAGCGGCAGCCAACGGGATGTACACTCACACACACACACACACATATACACAAGCATTCACATAGACACACACGCACACACAACACATACATTGATAAATATGTATGCGGCAAAAGCAGAAGCAACAAATTTAATTGCTCGATGTAGAAAATGAAAATGTTTAGTAATTTCCCCACTCACTTCTCCACTCAATGCTCTGACCAGAGAGACAGAGAGAATGCAATTATGAAAGAGAGAAGGAGAGAGAGAAAGAGCGAGAGATACAGAGTGAATCATAGTGAATGTCTTCGTCATGTTAAACTGTTAAATGTGTTTATACTTAAGTATTTGGTCAATGCAACATATGTTTGTTTCTTGTCATTGCGCGCTTAGCCGGCTCACACACACACACACACAAACACACACTCACTCACTCACTCACAGATACAGCCTGTTGTACGAAAATACACAAATACACACACCGAACAGCATAAGTTAATTTTAGTTAGTAATTAAGCGTAAAAACTTTTGTTGTAAGTCTTCAAGTCAAGAAGTGATCGAAACCGTTGCAAAAAGAATGAAACAAAACAAAAATGAAAAGAAATGAAAGGAAAGAAAAGGAATGGATGATCACACAAGTTATACGTTTAATTGTATGTATAACACAATCTTGCATTAACTGTTATACAACGTCGTAGCCTTTAATGAACCAAAACCAATTGGCAGCAGCACGTATTAAACGGTTTAAATGTAGCGAATATTGTAATATATATTTAACAAAATCTACAGATACTGTTATAAGCCAAAAGATGTAATGTACATAAGAAAAAAGTTAAGAAAATTAATGAGATAATTGAGCACAGGCAAAAATGATTCAATGTTGCATATGCCACGTACGAAACTAATACAAACTAAAACCTTATTAGCTGTTTATATTTAATATCATATGTTCATCTCAATTCTAAAGATCACAAAACATCAAAACGCTTCCCAAAATTCTCTCTCGACAAAAACAACATACAAAACAAGTAAATTTATCAACAAAAAAAAAAAGAAAACAAAACAAAAAATTATCACTTAACCCAACTAACGAAATTAAAGAAAAATTGAATGAAATAATTAAAATAATCGGCGGAAAAGTTGCATAGATATTTTATCTTGGCTGCAACTCTCCGCATGTGTAGCTAGCCAGGTAATACATATATATCTATATATATATATATATATAGAAGAATATATAAATATTCATACAGAATCTATTGTATATGATTAGCGTATGAAGATACGAGTTAAGAAAGTAAACAAAAAAACAAAAAAAAACAAATTCAAATACTAAATTATACATGTATTAAAGCAAAGTCCTATGAAATATTGAGTTGTAATAAATGTAACAACTATGCTAAATTAACAATAACAATTATAAAAGGAAGCAATTAAAGAAAAAAGGAAAAACTTATACAAAACTAAGAAAAACACTATAAGTTAAATAAAAACATGAAAACTCAAAATAAAATAAAAGTATATTTCTATGGACTGAAAGGTAAACGAGGTCAACGCTAGAATTCAGATATTGTTAGACCCCAGACCCCTTTAACAAGTTGTTTTTATATTTTTATTATTTGTATCAATTATTGTTTATGATTTTCCTGATTTGTAACTAAAATTAAATATAGAATAGATCTGTCAAAGGTTATTATATTGAAAAGTTGTTTTTCCGTTTCTTTATACCAACACATTTTTTTTTATATAAATACCTGCCATACCTGTATTTTTACAAAGTTGTCTAAGAAATATAAAGAGTAGAAACCTTAAGTTCTCATCATGTTTAAGTTCTTGTCTAAGGGATCAGCATTTATATATGTAGTTCCAAAACTGTTTTGATTCATTCAGGATCGATAGAAAAGTACACTCCATTTTGAGAACAATTCGTTTAAAATAAGAAATAGACAGAGACCGGTGCAAGACTGAAGCGATACCATAAATCTTTTTAGAGCTAAAACCCACAAAATTCGTAACTCTAAAAATTACCAATTCAATTGATTAACTCCAGAGTTGTACATTGAAATTCATTGCTATTTTTATTTTCATAATCAATTATATTAATCTTTATGTTGTTGTATATTTAGATATATGTATACATATATTTAATTTTTATTTTGTATAACTGCACAGCTGACAATTAGTTACATAGACAGATGGTTAGGAAACTAATTAACTAATTGGAAAGAAAACGATACAATATTGCAAATACAACAACTGTTGAATTGTTTAATTCGGTTTAATGATAACAGGAAAAGCTTTCTATATTGATAGTGATTTCAAAAAAAAAAAAAATTAAGTGTGCCAGTTGCAGCTATAAACATTAGTGAACAAAATTAGTTAAATCGCAACTATTTATCAACAGCAACAAAATCAGCACAGCAGTAGTTTGGAATGCTGCGCAGCAAAACACAGTTTAAGAGCTTTTATTCATTTGTTTTTTTTTCCATTTTCATTTTCTTTTTTTTGTACCAGAGATTGCAACAGAAGAAGAAGAGAGTTCACTCGACTATACACTTGCTTGAATAATAATGGTATAGCATTACTTAAATACATACATTTCTGATCAAATTTCACTTGTTGCAATATCGCTTTTTTTACTTTTCTCTAATTTTCCATTAATTTTATGTGTATTATCAGGCCTGTACCGGTTTTTACTTCCTATTTTTATCGGATTTCAAAAAATTTAATTTTTCACGTTGCATTTGGGCGAAACATTTTAAAATTATATATTATCACTTTATTGGACTTAAATTCACTAACTCAAAGTTGAATTCAATACGCAAAATATTTCCAGATTGATATAAGAACAGGTTAAAGGTGTTTTCTTCCGACAAATCTTGCCGAAAGTGAAAACCGGAACAGGCCTGTATATATGATTTTTCATTTTATATATATATATTTATATATTTATATAATTCATTTGATTTACTTAATTACTATGCATGTGTTAGTATTAGTTAGTGTGTATGTTACGCGTGTGGATGTGTAAAACGATGTTAAGAGCAAAAGAAAATTGATAAGTGTTTACCGGTATGTACGCCGTCTAGTTTAACGATAACGATAACGATACTTTTGAACTAATTACAATGCCTTGCCCTAAACGGAATGTGTTTTTTTTGCTACATTTCCAACTCTATGAGAACTGTTCTTAATTCCCATTTCACATTATGGTTTTCACATTTAAATACTTAAGACTTTTAGCGAATATGTCTAATATATATGTAATGTATATAGTATATATACGTTGCGAAATCGTAACTCGGAACAGTTCTTTATATTCAAGTGTATATATACATATGTTTATGTATATATATATACTACTTAATATGCAAAAAAAAAATATGTAAATTTATAAACTTTAACGTTAACGGACTTTTTCTCATATATGTATTAGTGTGTATGTGTTGGTCATTCTCGGAGCTCGTTCTGTTGTCCATTTGAATAGCGAGTGAAAGTTGTGTGTGTGTGTGTGTGTTGAACAATAAAAAAAAACACATTAAGAGCCTTAACACAAGAAAAGTGCGTGACGTTGCGCCGATTTCAGCCTAAAACTGCACCCAATTGGCATTCGCCGTATTCTGTTGTCCTTGATTACCACTACATAGAGAGAGAGAGAGAGTAGAATTAGAATAATATATGGTATTTTAATATAGTTAATGAACTCACCCGGCGGATGCGTAGTCGGTCCATTCAGTGCCGGCGCCGCCTCCGCTGCTCCTGTGAGCTGGCGAGGCGCCTGGACTTTGTCGCAACGTCGCTGGTGCCGCTGCAGCCGGTGGTGGTGCTATTTTTCCCAATCCACCAGGTGGCGGTGGTAGCACGCCACCAGTTCCCTTGCCCTTGCCAGTACGCGAGCTGCCCTCAGAGCCATCCTTTTTCTGTAAAACAAGTCAAGAACAAAATAAGAAAAATTCAAATAAAGTCAGTAATGGGTTAATAGCTTATTTTCACTACAACAGGTGTGTGCATTTGTATACCTTTGTCATTATTAAAAAACAAATATATTAATATATATTAAAGGCAATATCGTTCGTCACAATATTGAATATAAGGCATCTTGGGGCATAGAAAGGCTTTTGTCACAAGACTTTTATCTCGTAAGGATACATAAATTTTGTTGTGAAAAGTATATTAAAAAGACGTAGTAAATGGTATGGTAAGAACGATAAAACAATAGATACCCACATATATAGCGGACAAGGGCTGTAAGTCTATAAAATCGTGGGTTTTTCTATTGACTGTCCGGTTATTTAAGTATAGTCTAAGCCTGCATCAAAATCAAAGTTCAATGCTAACCAGTTATTTCGCTTGTTTATTTTGCGATCAGCTTACGAATTGGTTATTAATAGTAATAATAATAATATAGTTATACTACATTTTGGATTTGGTTTCGGCGATTAGCTATATCATTTCGATACATTTTTGTTTTGTTCTTACTTGGTGTTTGCTTGCATTTAATTGTGATTTTCATATGGAGAATGTAAAACTTTTTTGCTTTTTGAAGTATTGATATTTATTTAATTCTAATTAAATAGCTATATATTTAATGCTGAATTACTATAGATGTTCCAGATGTATATAATAGCAGCTAGGGGATATGGTAATGAGTTTGATGAGTTTAAATTTCAATTGTGTTGAACAGTAATATAATTATTTAAGGGTAGTCACGTACGGTTCTTTTAACGATCATTTATGACTCAAATAGTTGTGTTTTATTTGTAAATGTTGGAGAGCTCATAAATTGGTTTATTTTATATATCATATATTATATTAAATAAATAAATTATTTAAACTAAATATTTTTTTTTTGCAATGAGAACAGTCTTATCGCACGAATTATTATGACGCAGCCAAAATAATATGCAAATGACATAATTACGTGCTGTCAGATCAAGTAAATGTTTTTACCAAAGAATCAAACCGAAACCAATAAAGGTTACGGTTTCGGTTCCAGTACGTTTCGAAACAACTATTTCGGTAAAAGGTTCCATTCAGTTTTTTTCTTTCGGTACCGGTGCGTAACGGTACACAAAATCAATTTTGAAACATTTTAAAATGATAAGGTGTCGTTTTATAATAATTATGACATCAAAGTAAATATCTAGATTCAAGATCAAGAGGTATAAAATGCAAATTAAACCAAGATGCCAAACCATGATCAAAATGACATTCCGCTTGAGAATCGGTACAGTTTTGACAAAGCTATGACAGTTCGGTATTGCTCAAGCCTCTGATCTAGCAACTTTACAAGTCAAAATATTTCTTAATTTTTACATGATTTTTTACAAGAAAATGAAAGGTCTCAGAATCAAGTTTAAAGTGTCGCTTTGTACTAATTCAAAGAGGAGACCCTTAGCCTCGAAATCAATATCTAGTAGAATGTATGGGAAAATATTTTTTAATAGATTTAATAAAATTTGAATGCAGATTGAATTAAGAGGCCGAACCAAGATCAAAATGACATACCGCTTGAAAATCGATTTAGTTTTGATCAAGTTATGACAGTTTGAAGTTGGTCAGACTTCCGATTTAGCCACTTTACAAGTCCTTTTTCTTAATAAATTTCACATGATTTTTTACAAAAAAATGAAAGGTCTCAGAATCAAGTTTAAAGTGTTGTTTTATACTAATTACGATACAAGGAGTTGATTAAAAGTGAAAACTTGAGATTTAAAATTTTGAATTTTCAAAATTTCAAAGGGGGGACCCTTAGCATCGAAATAAATATCTAGTAGAAACTGGGGAAAAATATTTTTTTTTAAGAATTTAATAAAATTTAAATGCAGAATGAATAAAAATGCCAAATGATGATTAAAATGACGTTCCACTTGAAAATCGATTCAGTTTTGATCAAGTTATGACAGTTTGAAGTTGGTCAGACTTCGGATTTAACCACTTTACAAGTCAAAATTTTTATCCAATTTGGCATGATTTTTTTCAAAAAAATGAAAGGTCTCAGAATCAAGTTTAAAGTGTTGTTTTATACTAACTACGATATAAGGAGTTGATTAAAAGTAAAAACTTGATATTTAAAATTTTGAATTTTCAAAATATCAAAGGGGGGACCCTTACCATCGAAATCGAATCTTGGTCGAAAATAATAGAATTTTCTAAATGCAAAAAATTTAAATGCAGTATGAATTAAGAGGCCATATCATGATCAAAATGACATTCCGTTCGAAAATCTATTCAGTTTTGATCAAGTTATGACAACTGGAAGTTGGACAACTCTTTGACCTAGCAACTTTTCCACAACCGTACCGGCACAAGCGTTTCGGTTTTCAGTTTTTGAAAAAGAATTAATATCGGTTACGATTTCAGTTTCGGTACTAAAAATGAAACGGTTAGTTTCGGTTAACGGTTCCGATGCCAGTTACGGTGTTATACCCTGGTTTTGACAAACGAAAATATGCAAATATCTGTTTTTATTTTTCAAAATTGGTAATGGATCTCAGTATGTCTTTCTTAACTTTTCTAAGACCCATAAGCAACTATAATATAATAAAAATAAAAAAATAATAGACCAAAAAAATTTGTCTTATTTTTTAATATTAGAAAAGTAATTACTTGAGCAACTATAATTTTAAGGATTGAAACTCACCGTTATGCGCATGTTAATTTTGATAGTTTCGCCCTCCTTGAAGCCAAGATCGAGTTCCTGTTTGGGTTCGGTTTTCTCCTTTTCGATTTGCTCCTGATTCTTAACCCACTTGAAGTGATCCTGTAACGCGACATTCAAGTCAAACGAATCGGAACGATCACCAAATCCCAGGCCCAAAAATGCTGATCGCCCATTGTCGTCCTGAACGCGTATAACAAAATACCGCGAACTGTCGGAAACCGCCTCGATGGCCACGCCGGGATATGTATCGATGGGACAATTGGCAAATAGAGCGCCGCTCGTCTTATCCTCCAGTTTAAGAATGCATGTGGTGCCCTTGGCCACCAGACGCATCCGTCCGGTCCAAGTGGGCTCTTTGAGGTTCCAGTCCGCTGCTCTGCCGTGTTGTTAATTAATTTAAAAAAAAAAAAAATGGTTATATATTATGTTGTCAGTTAATAACGCTGTTTGGTTTGAGTTATAAAAACATCTACATGTATATTAACAAGTTTATAAGACAGCTAAGCTCGATTTCACCAAAATCATCATAATCGTAACAGTTTTTTCCTATAATCGTTGTCTTATTGTAGTGCTGGGACTCGATTCGATATTAAATTGACTTTTTGTGGAACATTGATTTTATTTTGAAAAATCGATTTTACGATATACAATGCAATGCATATTTCCTTCACATTTTAGCTAAGAGAAAAATACGGAATCTATATTATAATAATTACAAGTGTTTCTTACACACTGTGTAATGCATAATACTAGTTTGTAGTTCTCAAATTTTTGATTTTAAATTTAGCAAATTCTAAGTTGGATTTAAGTTTTCTTTAAAAATTAAATGAAAAATTAGTTATTGGTAACCGATTTAAGTATAAAGGTTAGTTCCGGATCAATCAAGCATAAAATTCAGTTATGTTATTAAGGTGCAATCATCTCTTTTAAAACTACGTTTGATTCTAAACTTTATTATTGATCTAATTAAACACATCTTTTTTGAAGTCAAAGGTTTTTTTTTTTTTTTAATATACGTGTAAAGGGACTCTTTTACACTTTTAGAACAAATTTTTTTTTTTTTTGTGAACCGAAATCATATCATTTCAAAACAGAAACCGGTAAGTGTTACGATACCGATATTCAATGAATTTGTGTAACCAATAACCGAAAACCAAAAATGACCGGGTTTTGAATAAGTTTTGAATCAATTTTTATCGTTTAAAAAATATCTTACTCTATCCAGCTCTATCTTATTGCATTCCTATTGAATATGTGGTATATGGCAGTTTTTGCTTTTGTAATATATTACAAAATATCAATATGTTTTTAAAAACAAAAATAAAGAGAAACCGATGTAATCTGCCGTATAAACTTGGTATTTTGTATGCATATGTGTGTTAGTTCGTGCTTATTGGAATGTGTGCATGTGTGTGTGTGTGTATGTATTGTTTTCTGCTGTGCGGGCGCTCTTAGCGAAAACAAAGAAAGTCAACAAGAGTAGCAACAAAAACAATTACACTTGTACAAAAAGCTTTTTGCTATATGCACGCACACATATATATATGAATTTACATACACACACATACATTTCACTTGTAAGTAAAATGTACAGCAATTAAGAGAAACTGCAATGCGTTGGTTAAAAGAAGAAAACAAAAAAAAAAAGAAAAACAATTGCAATTGAGCAACAAAAAATCAATTGCAATTGAACTTCAAAAGTGGCAGCAAAGCGATCACAACAAAAACAACCATTGACAACGACAACGACAATAGTCGTGTTTTTTAACCTTGGCTGCGGCTGCATGCCACATATTTTGCTCTGTTTTCCGTGTCTTGCGCATATTTAACATAATTTATGCATTTCTCACGAAATCACATACATACACATGCACAGATATGTGATGTGGGGGCGTCTCTTTATGAAATCACAAAACTTTCAATTGCACCACACAACAACAAGAACAACACGACAAATTTTGTTGTATTTTGTCCACAATCATCACAATTTTTTTTTAGATAAAACTTACCTATATCCTCTGTTGCTGGCGCGTGGCGGTATTTTGTATATGAATACCTCGGGTTTAACAATCAGCACGCTCTCGTATTCCATGTTATTTGAATTATTTCTATTGTTTATTATCTTGTCTACAATTTCCGTTTATAACTGTAAGCTTACAACTACATTGAGTTGTGTCGAACGTTCAGATTGAACTACTCACCAAAGCGATACGGCAGCCTTGGTTGCCATAAGACGTATGGGCAACCTTGGCTCCCAGAAAATGAATAAAAGTTAGTTTCAGGTCATTTTGTAAATTGTTCAAAGAATTCTCAAATGTTTAAGTTAGAATTTTTAAAATTTTGAATTCATTATTTTTTTTAAAAGTTATGTCAAATTTAGAACTTTATTTTTGGAATTGATTTTGTAACTTTATCCCACTAGGGGTGACAAACTTGCGAAGTTCATAAAAATTATCGGCCCCATTTTATCCAATTTCAAATTTACTTGGCTAAATGATATATAATCTTATTACTAAATTATAAATAAAATTATAAATACATTACGTACTTTTATTTAATGAAACGATTTTTTACAGCTGTTGGCAATATTACCAGACTGCATGTGGAAGCTACTCAAACGTACGAAATGAACGAGCCAAAAAAGTGAACAGTCAGGGGTTTAGTTTGTTCGTTCAATTTGGTGAACAATTCGAATCGACTCTAGCACGTTGCTGTTATTGAATTATTTTGTTTTGCAATTTGTGGTGGGAGCACAAAATGCTGCCGGAACAGCAAATAACAAGCGACAGCGACTTGGACGTTGCATTGGAGGAGTTTAAGCTCAGGCAGACGCGTCGCGACAGCACTGGCCCCAAGTACAACTGCAGCATTAGCGGCTGTGAAGCAAGCTTTAAGCGTCTGGATCAATTGGACCGTCATGAGTTCCACCATACCGGCATTGTGAGTAAACTTATATTAACCAAAAGTTGATTAACAATAAAGGTTTTTGCATTTAGAAAAAGCATGCTTGCACTTACGATGGCTGCGGGAAGATTTATTCGATTCTAAGTCATCTGAAGCGTCACGTGCGTAGTACGCATGAGCGTACTGTGGCGCCACAAAAGACGATCAAATGTAGTCTGCCGGAGTGCAGCAAGTTGTTCACCTCATCCTGCAATATGCAGCGACATGTGCGAGAGGCACACGAATCGCCGCGCGAATATCCGTGCACTCATTGCACCGCCAAATTCCGGCAGAAGATGAAGCTGCGTCGTCATGAGATAACACAGCACACACAGGATTATCCGTATCGTTGCGAGAAGTGTGCTCGTGGATTCTATCAGCAGTGGCAGCAGGAGAGTCATCAGCGCAGCTGCAAACTGTATGCCTGCTCCGAACCTACATGCCAACTGCAATTTGACAAGTGGACATTGTACACGAAACATTGCCGGGAAACGTTGCACGGACGCAGCCATCACAAGTGTGATCACTGTGATCGCAGCTATGAGAAGCCCAGTGATCTGGCCAAACATATTGCGGCCAAGCATACCACAACAATCGAATCAGCATTCCCATGTACCGAACCTGGTTGCAATCGCACCTATTCCTATGAACGCAATCTGCGCCAGCATGTGGTCACTGCCCACTCGGGCAAGCGTTTTGAATGCCTCGCTTCTGGTTGTGGTCGCGGCTTCAGCAGCGCTCAGAATCTTAGCAGACATTTGATACGCGATCACACCAAGCCCAAACCCAAGGCGTCTCAGACTCCAGCACCAAAGAAGCCGTCTCCAACGGTGGAAGCTAAAAAGACACGCAAGCGTCGCCGTGATGCGGGTCAACCAGCTCGTTCTCGCCTGTCCAAACTGGCCTGCCTGGTGCTGGATAAGAATCTCGACCAGGAGGTACGACTGCGGAAACCTCTGGCTCTGAAGAACGTCGCCAAGGAAATTGAACAGGAGCAACAGCAGTCAGGAAAATTGGATATTAATGAACAGCTGGAGAAAGTCTTGCATGAGGAGCAAGAATAGACTGAAGTCTAGGGGAAAGCAAAACGGGGTCTAAAACATTTATTTAATGTATAAATTTAAAAAAATTAAAAATACCCTTAGGTCAAATAACTCTTGTGAGTTTATTTTTACAGTAGTAAAATAACTAGTGTAAATGACACTAGGTAGAAAAATTCATTTATATAACGTGCTCTTGAAAGCGCAAAGCAATCTATTAATAATGTCAACAGCGCTGTGTAAAATTGTTTCTTAAATAACTTTCGAGCTTATGCCATCGTTTTGAAATTTTCAGAACAGAACCAAAGGCTCTAGTTTTAAAATTAGTCTTAAATTTTTTTATCTGTTAAGGATACAGAGGAACCTACATAAATAGCAAGTTTAGCGACTCTTCTGGCATTTATGGTCTGTGAGATCTAGATTTTAGAGTCTCATAAAATTATTCTTTATTTTTTATTTTAATTATGTATGTGTCCTTTAAGGGCATGTGATGCATCCTATGCACGTATCGTGAATGTTTTTAGATTTTGGTTCATAAGATATATACATTACATTTATTTATTTTTTTATTAAACAATTAATAATATTTATCTTTTTTTTTCAATGAATTTTGAAAATATGAGTTATTATGATTTGGAAATAAAAATTAAAATTTAAATATTATATCATAATTTTTTTTTTTTTTAAAAAGAGTTAAAATTTTTAAAGACAGAAATATGTGTGGCTGTCTGTATAAAAGCCCCTCTGATAATTATGGGCTTCCAGATGACAAAATAACCAATTTAAAATTTTCAAAATTTAAATTGATAATGATTGCTTTACTATCATAACATAAAAGTCTGTTTCAGTTTTTAATTTTCATTTAAGATATATTTGAACAACGTTGTTGAATATGACATCAAAATGCGATGAATGTGGACAGTGGTGGACAGTACTGAGGGATATCATTTACAGGGAATTGATGACCTTTCGACTGCGCATCTGCTCTAGCCATTTCTCGTACTGCTGTTGCGGTGTCTGTGGCTCGGGAAGATAATAGTGCTGCGGGGGTTCACCTTCCTCCAGGCGCAGGAAGTAGTGACAATGCTTGTACTCGACACGACCAAAGCGACCGCGTGCATGACGACGTAATCCTTTAAATACACGTCCCTTGCCCACAAACGATTCAGCTAAGAGACAATAAAATTTGTTAGTTATTTAAGAAGGGGTTGCTCAATTGTTATATATTTACCAATCCACAGATTGCTTTTGTACTCCACGTTGTGCCGTTCAACGGCCATTTGTTGTGCCTCCAATATTGTCTCCTTAACATCTGTGGCGCCCTTTTTGAGCACAAAGTTCAGCTGCTTCAGTGCCTCATCCACGGACATGCCGCGCACAAAGGCAGCGATGTACCACATCTTATCCGGACTGTATTTGATGTTGTTGCGCATGTGGCATACATACTGTAAAATAATTCATTATTTGTTAGTATTTGTATAGTTAACAAGTTTATAAAAATAATATTTACTCAATTATTGTGTTCTTATTCAATATATGGCATGTGACAGTTGTATAAGACAATCGGCTGATTCTTTTTAATATCGAAATCCGGGAAAAATTTCAATTCAATATTTTTAAAAAACAAATCACTTGATTATTAATTGAAATTTATTTTAACAAATATTCTTGATTTTGAAATAAAAGTTACAGAATATATTTTTGATTTCAAATAAAAGTTACAAAACAAGATAAGCATATTTTTGATTTTTAAGTAAAAGTTACAGAATATTGTGAAACAAGAGCTAAACATAAAAAATTATAAATATTTTAAACAGTATTTTTAGTATTTTTTGGTAGGCTTAAAATTTGTGGACTATTCTGTTATTTTAAAATAAGTGCTATTCCGAAATTTTGAAATAAAAATTCGAAAATAATTATGTCGCAATTTTAATTTAAAACGTTAAACAGTTCCGGCCTCTATTTTATACATTTAAAAAATAGCTGCGGGTTTAAAACGCATGACTCGCAAAATCAATTTACACCATAAATGCATTATAAAAGTGTATATATATATATGCGGTGTAGGTCAACATGATTTAATGGAAAACGACTTAAGCTGTCGTATAAACTTGGTAATAGATGAACATTTTTAAGTTGGGAAGCTGTCTTACCGCCTTGCGTGGCTCTTCTTCCACCTCCTGAGGCGGATGGACCGTCTTGTTATATTCTAGCCATCTTCTCGGACCGTAGTTGTGTTTGTTCCATTTGGTGCAAAGCCCTCCGACCGCAGACGTGTGCACGCCGCAGCAGTCGCCACTGTGCGTGATCGCAGGTGTAACTGCTAACAGCTTAGCAGTACTGGTGGTGGGGGCGGACGCCAGCAGTGGCGTTTGCAGACTTAACTGCGTCATTTGCCTTATCACTTTGTGCATGTTGCTTCAGTTATAGTTACTTCAAAACGTCAAATGAAATTATTATAGCCACAAAAAAACTAGAGGCACCATCAGTCGCGTAACTATCTTGCATGCCAGCGACAGCTGTGAACGAGGGCTGCAGAATAGAGTTGTATCGAATCGTTTGGACTACGTTCTATTGAACTAATCCTAAAGTGAGCGAACATACTAAATCCAATAATATAGTTGGTTCAGTAATCGAAAAGTGCCGTAGTCTATCGGCGCGGCGTCCTTAAACCGAAGGTTGCCCTCCAGTAAAAATTTTCTTAACTTGAAAAAATACGTAAAAATTTCAGAAAAAAATGTATTCTTAATTTTTGTACTTGTTTTCAAACTTTTTTTTTGTAGCTAGAATTTTTAAAATTTATGGAGAATTTTTGTAAGAATTTTCTCAAGTTTTTGATATATTTTTTTGAATTAAATTTGATAGCTTCGATTACTCATAAATTGCGATATTTGTCAACCATTGATTGTTAAAATTTGTATGATTGTATGTTTATATATCGATTGTTAAAAATGCAATGTATCATTGAATTTCAAAGCAGGGCTGCAAAAGTATATATTTGAATTTAAATAAATCGTTGGAGAGTATTATTGATATGTTGTACATAATGAATTCAGTTAGCCTTGCGTTTGATTTTAGCCAACTTTGCTGCCACCCGCTGCTGCTGCTGGGACGGCTTCTGCTTTGGCTTCTGCTCGAGTGGTGCTCTATAGGTGCCATGCAGCTTATCCAACCAGCCCATAACTCCATAATTGTAATTGAACCTAAAAATACAGAGAAATATGTTTTTACTGGTACCTCTTACGAATTCCGGGAATCATAAATTAGGAAACTAAAAATATATTCAGAGTACAAAAATTGGAACAAAAGTTTATTTTGGTTTATTTTACTTTTCTCCACCACATTTTTTTTTCCTAATTTGTATTTCTTGATAGGAATTATTCATAATTTTGGTTTCCTAATTTTTATTTCCATTTTACATAGTTTGGCTTTCCTAATTTTCATTTCCAAATACCAATACCAATATTCTTGGAAATATTTTTTAGAATTCGAATAGGGAATCGATTTTAGTTTTGTTCTTTTTACTTACTTGGCATGATGGTAGTCATGGAAACGTACTGATCCCGCCGACCAGGGAAAACTGTAGCCCGCATGATCGCTCATCGAATTAATAACGGCCAATGCGATCATGCCCCAGGCGACTGTAACGTGTGATCCCAACAGAGACAATGTGACACCGACTGGCATCAAATTGGCTACCACATGCTCCACTGGATGCGCATAGAGAGTGATCGCCGCAATGGGGGCCGTCCATTCGTGGTGCTTCTTGTGCACGTACTTGTAGATGGACTTGTGGTGCAGCAAACGGTGCGCATAATAAAACATAATCTCCTCCAGCACAATTAAGACAACAAAATCTCTTATGACGCGTCCAAAGCTGGGCAACTCTCGTATATCATGGCTATTGTAGTGGGAGAGCACGAGTTTAAAGAGCAACCAGGTGTGGAGTGCATTCACCACCGTTAAATTAAACAACACCACTTTGATGGCCTGCCAGAGTCGACTTAGATCCACAGGCTCATTCTGACCCGGTTGTATTTTGTATTTGCGCAAAAATCTCGGACGATTCGTAATGTCCATGATTGTAAATATGGCTGCATACATCCAATATACACAAAAGACAACCACTGTGGTGCCCAGCACCCACAATCTCATCGGATCATCGCCAATGACATCGAGGAGCGAGGTCCAACGTGCCTGAAGCAGATCGCCAGCGTAGCGCCATCGAAGAGCAAAGCTGGAGAGGATTGTGGTAGCGACCATTGCTCAATCTTAACTGATGTGCAAGAAATTCTACAAATCTATTTGAATGGTCCGTTATGCGGTACATCTAAGTGGACATATGTGTTTTTAAAAGCAGCCGGTGACGATCTGTAGAAACTTTCTTAAAAGTGGCAACAAATATATGAAATATCTTTTTAAAAAGCCACACACTGTTTACATAAGATATTAACAGGCTGCAAACCTAGAAAATTTTGAAAAGTTCTGAAACCATAAATATAACATATATTTTAAATTTGTTTAATTTTATACAAAAAAAAATATTTTAATTCCTCAATTGTTTTCAAATTAATTCTTGACTTTTGGAGACTATAAATTTACGAAATAAAACTAAAATTAAAATAGAAAATTTATTATTATGTTATCAATATTTCAAAATCAAGCTAAAAAAAAAATAAAATAGTATTTTATCTTTGTATATACATTTTTTGTTCGAGCCGAATACTTATTTCAAGAAAGAGATCTAATGCGGCTCGGAAAAACTCAAAAAAGCTAAGCGATTCTGTGAGGTTTGCAGCCTTATATAAAAATTGATGAAAGTGTCATTTTCTTGATTGATGATAATCTTTTAGAATCGTAGCGCACTTCTTGAGCTGTGTAGCTTTCTTTGGTTTTTTTTTCTATCGTCAGTGTATCGATTAGGTTGCTTATCAAGTTGTTGTGTTATTTTAAAGACTACCTATTGCTAAGTATAATTATAATCATAGATTAGCCAAGTATATTTTCGATCCGCGGTGTTACAAAAACAATAAAAACGCCCAAAGTTCAGCTATTTTCGCATTTTGTTTTGATGTGCAGTGATACTGTCTTATTTATTACACGTAGTTGATTATTATTAGGTATAGTTTAAGTTGGTGCTGTGTGGGTGTGTGTGTGTGTGTGTACATACATTCATAAATATAACACTCGTACATACAATTATGCTTAACTACTATAGTGTTTTTGTTTTTTTTTTTTGGGTGTTGTGTCTTCTTTTCAAGTAACTCTACGGTTTTTTTACATTTTACATTTTCTTGTATAATTTATCGTTTATCATTTAACTTTTCGTCATTTATAATGTCTATAAAATCGATTCTTGATCGCGATTCTGCCTGGTTATTATCACAATGAAGTATACACATATAGAAATGCCAGTAAAAAAAAATTACATACACAAATCCATATAAATATTTATATATATATAAATACATAAGGGATCTTTACGTACTTAATGTGTGTATATATATAGATAATTATATGTATGCATACAGAGTAAGAAATAATGTCGACAACTAACAAGAGAGTAAATTTGAGGGATCACTTCTTCACTTCATTGTGGAGTCGGGAAAGGCATCGCGTGGTGGCACAAAGCTCAGCATCATTATGTGTCGCGCATATGATTTTGTGGCACGGAAAAGTGAATCCGTCCCATGTAAACGATCCAAGACGCCCAGCACGCCAAAGCAGTTGTTGAATCTGAGAAGAAGTTTTATTAATAAAATAAAAATTTTCAATTTATTTATTTAAACATCTTGAAAAACAAAACTTTTTTAAAGTAAAAAATTTATTTTCAACCAATTATTCCAAATACAGCTACATTATTTTCCGATATACACCGACATTTTTTAGAACAAATACGCTCATTATACTTAAGTTTATATCAGGGAATCAAACCGAAACAAATATAGGTTACGGTTACGGTTCCGGTACGTCCCGAAATAACTATTTCGGTAAAAAGTTCTATTTCAGTTACAAGTCAAAATTTTTGTTCAATTTCACATAATTTTCTTACAAAAAAATTAATGGTCTCTCAAATCAAGTTTAAAGTGTTGTTTTGTACTAATTACGATATAAGGATTTGATTTAAAGTGAAAACTTCAGATTTAAAATTTTGAATTTTCAAAATTTCAGAGGAAATTTAGCATCGAAATAAATATCTAGTAGAAACTAGGAAAAAATATTTTTTTTTAAGAATTTAATAAAATTTAAATGCAGAATGAATAAAAATGCCAAATGATGATTAAAATGACGTTCCACTTAAAAATCGGTTCAGTTATGATCAAGTTATGACAGTTTGAAGTTGGTCAGACTTCGGATTTAGCCACTTTACAAGTCCTTTTTTTTGTTGGGTTTCACATGATTTTTTACAAAAAAATGAAAGGTCTCAGAATCAAGTTTAAAGTGTTGTTTTATACTAATTACGATATAAGGAGTTGGTTAAAAGTGAAAACTTGAGATTTAAAATTTTGAATTTTCAAAATTTCAAAGGGGGGACCCTTAGCATCGAAATAAATATCTTGTAGAAACTAGGGAAAAATATTTTTTTTTAAGAATTTATTAAAATTTAAATGCAGAATGAATAAAAATGCCAAATGATGATTAAAATGACGTTCCACTTAAAAATCGGTTCAGTTTTGATCAAGTTATGACAGTTTGAAGTTGGTCAGACTTCGGATTTAGCCACTTTACAAGTCCTTTTTTTTGTTGAATTTCACACGATTTTTTACAAAAAAATGAAAGGTCTCAGAATCAAGTTTAAAGTGTTGTTTTATACTAATTACGATATAAGGAGTTGGTTAAAAGTGAAAACTTGAGATTTAAAATTTTGAATTTTCAAAATTTCAAAGGGGGGACCCTTAGCATCGAAATAAATATCTTGTAGAAACTAGGGAAAAATATTTTTTTTTAAGAATTTAATAAAATTTAAATGCAGAA